>NW_007249869.1:265491-274950 GCF_000164805.1 Carlito syrichta | reverse complement strand
ACCCACCTGGGCAACTTGGCAAGACCTTATCTCTACAATAAATCAAAAAATTAGCTGGGCTTGGTAGTGCGTGCCTGTAGTTCCAGCTACTTGGAAAGCTGAGCAGAAGGATCGCCGGAGCCCAGCAGGTAGAGGCTGCAGTAGCTGGGAGCCTGCCACTGCACTCAAGTCTGGGCGACAGAGTGAGACTTCAACTCAAAAAAAAAAAAAGAGAGAGAGAGACATGGTCTCACTATGTTGCACAGGCTGATCTTGAAATCCTGAGCTCAAGTGATCCTCCTCTCCTGCCTCATCCCCCCAAAGTGCTAGGATTGTAGTCATGAGCTACCACGCTGACCTAAGTTTTTATTTATTAAAACTTGAAACCTGGAACAATGGTGACAGATAAGTAAAAATCTATGTTTTCCAAAAAAGGAAGCAGGGACTACTAAATGATTTAGAATTAAGTGATTAGAAATAAGTGATTTAGTTGAAGTGATTGAGATTGTAAACAACTGAAGACTCAAGCTTCTGAAACTAGATCTACTTTATCAGTCATTTAGTGTTGTATTCTAAAACTTATTAGCTTAAAACAGCAAACATTTTATTTGTTCTTGATTCTGTAGGACAGAAGTTTGGGCTAGGCTCAGCTGGACAGTTCTTCTGCTGCTTGTATGTGAAGTCATTCACGCAACTACAGCACCAGTATCCTGAGGCTCAAGTGGAACTGCGTGATCTAAGAGGGCCTCATTCACATGCCTGGCAATTGGTGCTGGCTGTTGACTGGAGCAGCTCAAACTTCACCTGTTGGCTTCTGCTGTCTCAGAGCAGTAGGAGAGTGAGAGTAAAGCTTCATCTGGAGTCCCAGACTTAGCGGTTGTATGGCATTACTTCCATTGCATTTGACTAGTAAAAGCAAGTCACATGGCCAGACCACATTCAAGAGGAGGTGGAAATAACCTCTAGTTCTTGATGGAAGAAACAACATTGATAATATTAAATGCTAGTAAACATACAGTGAAGTGGGTACTTCTGTATTCCCAGTAGAGTATGGATTGTTATAAATGTTCTGGAAAACAATTGGCCAGTATGTATCAAGAGCCTCAAAAACGTTCATATGTTTTGGCCTAGAAATTGAACTGTTAGTACTCTCTTAAAACAGAAATCATCAGAAATGAACATCTCTCTTTTTTTTTTTTTGTTTTTTGTTTTTTGAGTCAGGGTCTCACTCTGTCACCCAGGCTGGAGTATAGTGGCATGATCAGAATGATCACGGCTCACAGCAGCCTAGACCTTCTAGGTTCAGGCAATCCTTCCACCTCAGCATCCTGGGTAGCTGGGACTATAGGCACGCGCCATCACACCCAGCCAATTTTTTTTTTGGTAGAGGTGAGGTCTCACTGTGATACCCAGGCTGGTCTCAAACTCCTGGGCTCAAGAGCCTCCCAAAGTGCTAAGATTATAGGCCTGAGCCATTGCACCAGGCAAAATTTATGATATCATATTATAGATACACACCAATGTGGTGAAAAACTTACTTATCAATATTGTAGCTTATTGCATAGCCATTAAAATTATGTTTATAAAGACATGGAAAAAATGCTTACCTTACTCTGTAAAGTCAGAACAAAAATTTAAATACATAGTCCTAGCTCAACTTTATTAAAAAAAAAAAAAACTGACCAGTCTCGGTCAGCCTGTAATCCCAGCACTTTGGGAGGCTGAGGTGAGTGGACTGCCTGAGCCCACGGGTTTAAGACCAGCCCAGACAACTTGGTGAGACCTCGTCTCTACAATAAATAAAAAATTAGCCAGGTGTGGTAGCAAGCACCTGTGTTTCCCACTACTTGGAAGGCTGAGGTGGAAGGATCACCAGAGCCCAGCAGGTTGACACTGAGGTGGCTGGGAGTGTGCTACTGCACTCCAGCCTGGGCAACAGAGTGAGACTCCAACTCAAAAACAAACAAACAAAAAAACTATATACATGTTAAAGTGATTTGAAGGAAATACACTAAAATATTTCTAATGGTGATCTCGGGATGGTAAAATTGCCAGTGATTGTTTTTCTTCTTTAAATTTCTTATACTCTTAAACTTTCTACAATAAAACTTTTAAATCAGAAATATTTATTTTGCAAAACTTAAAAAGTCTAGTTGCCTTGATAAACTGCCATGAAATTGATTTGAACAGAAGAAATGCAGTCAGAAAGTCAAACTATGGCTTCTTCAACTTTATTATAAACTCACAAAATTCTTATTTTTATGTAAAAATCTTAGATTCATTGCTCAGCCAGCATTCATGAGAGGATTCTCAAAAACCCTAGGAACGTATTCCTTTCGGTATATCAAACAATAGGATACTAAGAAGCTAAGAGATCATCTTAGAAGACCAAGTTGTTTTAAGAAACATCATCTGTGGCTCAGCCTGTAATCCCGCGCTTTGGGAGGCTGAGGTGAATGGATTGCCTGAGCCCGCAGGTTCGAGACCCGCCTGGGCAACTTGGCGAGACCTCATCTCTACAATAAATCAAAAATTAGCCGGGTGTGGTAGCGCGCGCCTGTAGTTCCAGCTACTTGGAAGGCTGAGGCGGAAGGATCGCCAGAGCCCAGCGGGTCTCCAACTCAAAAAATAAAATAAAATAAGAAACACCATCTGAAAAGAGCCACTTTGTATTTTACTTACCAGAAACCACCGTTTACAGGTGGACATATTTGAAACATAACAAATACAAAATATAACAGGCTATTAACTGCAATCATTCTCTCCTTGTTAACATTTAATAAGTAGTATGCTTTATTTTTGAGTCAGGGTCTCACTCTGTCACCCAGGCTGGAAGGCAATGGCATCATCACAGCTCACTGTAACCTTTAACCTCCTGGGCTCAGGTGATCCTGCCACCTCAGCCTGCCAAGTAACTGGGACTACAGGCATGCACCACTATGCCCGACTAATTTATTTTATTTTATTTTTTCTTTCTTTCTTTCTTTTTTTTAGAGATGAGATCTTACTGTGTTGCCAAAACTGTGCTAACTAGTATGGTAGCCGAAAGTCACATGTCGCTATTTAAATTACTAAAAATTAAGTCAAATTAAAAATCAAATGCTTTTGTTGCACTAGCCACATTTCAAGTGCTCAATAGCCATCAGTGGCTAATGACACCCATACTAGAGAGTGCAGATGTAGAACATTTCTATCATTGCAGAGAGTTCTATTGGACAGCAATGATTCAAGACATATTTCACAATGGTGTAAAAATAATTTCATAGGTTAAGCATAGCTATTTCAACTAATGGTGCTGGAGCAGTTGGGTGGCCACAGGCAAAAACATATATAGCTATAATTAATTTTTTTTTTTTGAGTTGGAGTCTCACTCTGTCACCCAGGCTGGAGTACAGTGGCATACTTACGGCCACCGCAGCCTCTACCTGCTGGACTCCAGCGATCCTTCTGCCTCAGTCTTCCAAGTAGCCGTAACTACAGGCGCATGCTACCACACCTGGCTAAGTTTTTTATTTATTGTAGAGATGAGGTCTCACCAAGTTGTCCAGGCTGGTCTCAAACCCCTGAGCTCAGGCAATCCTCCCACCTCGGCCTCCCAAAGTGCTGGGATTATAGGCTTGAGCCACTGCACCCAGCCAAATTTTTTTTTTAAAGATGTGGTACAATTCAGGATTAGGTACAATACTGGACATCGTACAGGTAAAGTCTGGGCCTCCATTTGTCCCCAACCTTGCCTGGTTTGAGATCAGGTACCCTTACTGATGTTGTGTCCCCACTCCTGCCCCAGCAGTATCCCACTACTGCCAATCCCTCTCCTTAATTGAATTTTTTTTTTTTTTTTGAGTTGGAGTCTCACTCTGTCGCCCAGACTGGAGTGCAGTGGCCGCTCCCGGCCACCGCAGCCTTGACATGCTGGGCTCCGGCGATCCTTCCGCCTCAGCTTTCCAAGTAGCTGGAACTACAGGCGCACTCTACCACACCTGGCTAATTTTTTTTATTTATTGTAGAAATAAGGTCTTGCCAAGTTGCCCAGGCAGGTCTCAAACCCACGGGCTCAGGCAGTTCACTCACCTCAGACTCTCAAAGCACGGGATTATAGGCTGAGCCACCGAGCCCGGCTCTTAATTGAAATTTTTAAATCAATCTCTCCTAAACCTTATACTTTATACAAACAGCTAAGATGGATCATAGACTTAAAAGTATAATATTTGGGGGACAGTGAGAAAATATTCAATAACTAGAGCTGGGGAAAGACCTCTTAGAATTGACACCAAAAACCCAATCCAAAAAAGGGAAAACATTAAAATTGGACCTTATCAAAATTTAAAACTTACACTGTATGAAAGCTTGTATGAAAAGATTGAACCGGGCTCAATGGCTCAGCCTATAATCCCAGTACTTTGGTGAGTGGATTGCCTGAGCCCGTAGGTTCGAGACCCACCAGGGCAACTCGGCGAGACCTCATCTCTACAATAAATTTTTTTAAATTAGCCAGGCGTGGTTGCGCGCGCCTGTAGTTCCAACTACTTGAAAGGCTGAGGCAGAAGGATCACTGGAGCCCAGCAGGTCAAGGCTGCAGTGGCCGGGAGCCTGGGCAACAGAGTAAGACTCCAACTCAATATATATATATATATATATATTAGCCAGGCATCGTGGCATGTGCCTGTAGTTTCAGCTACTTGGAAGACTGAAGCAGAAGGATCCCCAGAGTCCAGCAGGTCGAGGCTGCGGTGGCCTTGAGCGTGCCACTGAACTCCAGTCTGGGCGACACAGTGAGACTCCAACTCAAAAAAAAAAAAAAAGGAACATAAATTTAAACTGAAAGCATAAAACTAAAAAAAATTTAGAAGTTTGCTGAACACGTTGGCTCATGCCTGTAGTCCCAAAACTTTAGGAGGCCAAGATGGGTAGGTTACTTGAGACTAACCTGGGAAACACAGTAAAAGCTCATCTCTACCAAAAAAAAAAAAAAAAAAAAACTACCCAGGTGTGGTGTCACTACTCAGGATGCTGAGGTAAAAGGAACCCAGGAGGCCAAGGCTGCTGTGAGTGGTGATTGTTGTGATCATGCCAAGGCACCGTAGCCTAGGGAATAGCATGAGACCACAACTCAAAAAAAAAAAAAAAATAGCAGTCATAGGAGAAAACCTTTGTGTCCTTGAGTTATTACAGAGTTCTCTGCTAAGACACCAAAAGCACAATCCATAAAAGGGAAAAATTGATAAATATGACTTCATCAAGATAAACAAAATTGTGCTCTACAAAAGATACAGATTTGAAACTCATACCTGACAAAGGATTTGTATCTAGAATGTTTAAATAATTCTCAAAAATGAACAGTAAGAAAACAAGCAAAAATGGGCAAAAGATATGAACAGACACTTATCAAACAGGATGACAAAAATGAATGTGAAAAGTTGTTTAATGTCATAATCGATTATGGAAGTTCAAGTTAAAATCACATTATCACTACATATCTACTAAAATGACTTTATAAAAGACTGACGATAGCATGTACTGACTGGATACATATAAAGGGAACACTTATTCATTGCTTGAGAATATAATATGGTACAACCATTCTGGAAGCCTTTTCAGCATTTTCCTGTAAAATTCAACATGGCCGGGCTTGGTGGCTCAGCCTGAAATCCCAGCACTTTGGGAGGCCGAGGCAAGTGGATTACCTGAGCCCACCAGCCCAGGGAACTTGGTGACACCTTGTCTCTACAGTAAATCAAAAATTAGCCGGGCATGACAGCATGCGCCTGTAGTTCCAGCTACTTGGAAGGGTGAGGCGGAAGAATCGCCAGAGCCCAGCAGGTCAACGCTGGGGTGGCCGTGAGTGTGCCACTGCACTCTAGCCTGGGCAACAGAGTGAGACTCCAACTCAAAAAAAAAAAAAAATTAAATACATACTTATCATATGACCCAGCAATCTAACTTTTAGGTATTTACCCAAGTGAAATGAAAACCTGTGTTCACGCAAAATCTTATGTGGATGTTTATAGCAGCTCTTTTCATAATCATCCAAAATTGGAAACAACCCAAATGCCCTTCAAAAGGAGAATGGATAAACCGGTACATCTAAACTATGGAATACTACTCAACAATACAAAAGTACAACTAACATATGCAACAACTTGGGTGAATTTCAAAAGTATCATTCCAAGGGAAAGAAGCCAGTCTCAAGAAGTTACATTTGTATGCTTCCATTTATGTAACATTCTTAAAAAGATAAAAGTATAGGGATAGGGAACAGATCAGTAGTTGTCAGTGGTTAGGGGTGTGGAAAAGGTTTGGCCATAAAGGGGCATCATCAGGGAGGGAGTTTGAGGTGGTAGAATTGTTCTGTATCTTGATTGTAGTGATATTTACGTGAACATATGCATGTATTAAAATTCATAGAACTATGCACCAAAAATATCAGTTTTACTGTATGTAAGCTTTTTTTTTTTTTAATTGTATCAGAATCTCTTTTCCCCCGGATGGAGTTCAGTGGCATGATCATGGCTCCTGGGCTTAGGCTATCCTGAGCCTCCCCAGTAACTGGCACTACAGGCATGTACCACCATGCCTGGCTCATTTTTGTGTGTGTATGTATTTTTTGTAGAAATGAGGCCTTACTCTATTGCCTAGTTTGAACTCCTGAGCTCAAGTGATTCTCCCACCTCAGTCTCCCAAAGTGCTGGGATTACAGCCATGAGTGGCTATGCCCAGCCTACTGTATGTAAACTTAAAAATAAATTTTTTAAACTGGGCTCAGTGGCTCAGCCTGTAATCCCGCGCTTTGGGAGACTGAGGTGAGTGAATTGCTTGAGCCTGTGGGTTCGTGACCCGCCTGGGCAACTTGGCAAGACCTCATCTCTAAAATAAATTTAAAAATTAGCCAGGCATTGTAGCGTGCACCCGTAGTTCCAGCTACTTGGAAGGCTGAGGCAGAAGGATCGCCGGAGCCCAGCGGATGGAGACTGTGGTGACCAGGAGCGGCCATTGCACTCCAGTCTGGATGAGAGTGAGACTCCAACTCAAATAAATAAATAAATAAATAAAAATTTTTTTAATGGGACACTGACTTCAGGAATGGCTAAATCCAGGGGCTTAAACACTGTTAGTGAGAGTTAGCCTCTCTCCAATTCTTGCCTCTCTTACTTTAGGCTGTATTTATTCTCGGATAGGCCTCCTTTTTGATGGGGCTAACTCTCATTGGATCACTGTGTGTCATGTGTCCATTTTGGTATTGTGGAATATGCCAGCCTGATTGGCTGGGTCCGGGGAATAGAATAAGCGAATTGACTGGGCCTGGGTCCTATGCCCAGTGTGCATGAGGGTGAGGGTCAAACTAATCCAATCCACATGGACTAAGAGTGAGGGAGAAGTGATTCCCCAAAGAAAAAAAATCAAGTTGCTATTACTCCTAAAGACAATATATGAATATCTGCTAGACTGGCAGAAACTATAAATGCCTCTGGCTCCCACTTGGTATTTCTTTAATTCTGGATTATATTATACTCTGTTGACTATATGATATATCTTTCCTACAATCTACAAATTATTTGAAATCAAGGACCCTGATTTATTTTTCTTTTTAGCTTCCAATACCGTACACATTTCCTTCCACGTAGTAGGTGCTCAGTAGTATTAGCAGCATGATAATAGAGTGGTAACTAAATGTTTGCCAACATATTTATAAAACTACACATTTGTATATCATCAAAAGCCTGGAAAGGCATGTTATTTTACATTTCTCCACAACCACACTAAAAGCCATGTTCCCGTTCAATCTTGCTTCTCTCCATCGAGGTTTTAACTGTACAGCTCCATTTTCCAACAATGGCAAATCAATCATTACATCATCATCCATCATGTCTGAGTTCTCAGTAATGAAGGTGTCTTTCTTTCCACATTAGCAATTTGGGTGGGCGAAAGAGCTATAAAGATGTATGACAGAAGACTGGAGAACTGGATTAAACAAGGTTAAACAAGATTCCATTTTCTGGGTCCCTCTTTGCTGCAGGAATTTTGTTGATCCGCCGGATGAAGGGGCCAATTGTTTGGAAGTTCTTTTCTACAGGATCTCAGAAGGAAATTGTACTGAAATCATTTTTTGTTCTGATATTAGAATAGCAGAGAGCTGGGAATAGCAACCATAAACAATGACTTGTTTACTTTAAAGTTATTAAGGAAATACCTTATCACCTAAAATCATAAATTATAGCAGCTATGGGTCCAGGTTAAAGTACCACAATTAGGTGGGCTCATTGCCACAGTCAACAAGTGTGTGATTCAGCCCCTATCTCTCTATCTCCCTCCACACCTTCAGCTCGCCCAAGGCTTCAGAATGTTACCTCCACATTAGCCTTCCTCCTGTCTCTCAGACTTCACAGTTATTTCCCACTTCCGGGACTTTTCAGTTGCCCATCCCTTTTGCTCAGGGTTTTTTACCCTCAGCACTATTGACATTTTTGGACCAGATATTTCTTTGCTGTGGAGGGCTGTCTTGTGCAGCATCCTTGGCCTCTACTCACTAGACGCCAGTAGCAACCCCTCCCTTCAAGATGTGATGTCTAAAAATGTGTTTGTACATTGCTTACTCTCTCTCACCCCACCAAAATAACTCCATTATTTTCCCTGGAGTTATTTTCCTCAATTCTTGGTTATTCCATTTTCATCATTCTGAGCTCAGCTTCACAGAGGCTATCCCTGACCACCTTATCCAATTGGTCACTTTCTGTTACAGCACCCTGTCCCCTTCCCAGTCAGTTATTGCAGTGTGTACATTATGATCTTGTTGGTTTACTTAACCATTGCCTTCTTCCTTCATGCAGACACAAAGCTCATATATCTACATTGTTCTGGCTCCCAGAAATTGGAACAGAACCTGCACAGAATTAGAGCTTAACTGGGTGCGGTGGCTCATGCTTGTAATTCCAGCACTTTGGGAGGCAGAGGCAAGAGGATTCCCTGAGTTCGAGACAAGCCTGAGCAACATGGTGAGTCCTCATCTCTACAGTAAATCAAAAAAATTAGGTGGGCATGGTGGTGCACACCTGTAGTTCCAGCTCCTTGGAAGGCTGAGGTGGAAAGATCGCCTGAGCCCAGCAGGTCATGGCAGTGGTTACCGTGAGCGTGCCACTGCACTCCAGCCTGGGCGACAGAGTGAGACTCTGACTCAAAAAATAAAAATAAAATAAAATTTTAAAAGAGCTCAGTACATACAATTAAATGTGTTGGGTTGGCTGGGCACAGTGCCTCACGCCTATACTTTGGGACACTGAGGTAGGAGGATCACTTGAGATCAGGAGTCTGAAACCAACCTGGGCAACATGACAAGACCCTGTCTCAACAAAACCATTGAAGAATTAGCTGGGGGTGGGTTTGGTGGCTCAGCCTGTAATCCCAGCACTTTGGGAGGCCGAGGTAAGTGGATTGCCTAAGCCCGTGGGTTCGAGACCCGCCTGGACAACTTGGCGAGACCTCATC
>NW_007249869.1:245167-264663 GCF_000164805.1 Carlito syrichta | reverse complement strand
CACTGCAGCCTCGACCTGCTGGACTCCGGCGATCCTTCCACCTCAGCCTTCCAAGTAGCCGGAATTACAGGCATGCACTACCACGCCCGGCTGATTTTTTTTATTTATTGTAGAGATGAGGTCTTGCTGCCCAGGTGGGTCTCAAACCCGCGGTTCAGGCAATCCACTCACCTCAGCCTCCCAAAGGCGCGGGATTACAGGCTGAGCCACCGAGCCTGGCTCCCTCATCACATTTAAAAATATATATACTTTAAAGATGTGTACAATTCAGGATTAGGTATAGAAGTAGACATTGTACAGGTAAAGTTTGGGCCTCCCTTTGGTCTCCACTTTGCCTGGTTTGAGATCAGGTACCCTTATTGATGTGCCCCACACCCCACCCTGCCCCAGCAGTATCCACTACTGCCAATCCCTTTCTTATATTATGGTCAATACTCAGGGTGCTTATCAGTGAGAACTTGTGGCACTCTGTTCTTTGTTTCTGTGATAGATCACTGAGTATTACAGACTCTAAATTCATCCAGATTGCTGCAAAGTTCATATGTTTTTATTTGTGGCTGTGTAATATTCCATTGTATATATGTACCACCTTTTTTTTTCCAGTCCACTTTTGATGGGCAGCACAGTTGATTCCATGTTTTTGCTATTGTGAATCATGCCATTTCTTGAGCCAGAATGTTTTCTACCTCATTTTTACTCTATATAAATTCTTGCCAGGTTTGGAGGCCTGACTTAATTTCACCTCTAGCAACAGGCTCCGAATGTCTGGAGCACAGGCACCATTTGTTACCCTTAATGTCGACTCACTCCCAAATTAGTCTCACTTTCTCTCTCTTCCTTCTTCACTCCCTTTCATTCATTCATCAAGCTCCTGATATGTATCAGGCCCTGCTTAGACCACAGAGATATTGAGATAAGGTTTCTGACTTCAAAGTCCTGACAGACCTCCCAAGGAGACAGAGTAGGTGACCAATTATAACACAATGGATGGTATTTGCATCGTGGGCAGAGTGTACAGGAAAAATTGGACCTGGGAAGGCTTTGAGAAACATCGTTCATATTATGCTCTTATTATAGGTGCTCATATATGTAGATTTCTCTCCCTTTTAGGTTTTCAGATCCTTTGAGACAGAGACTTTATATTTTCATTATTTTCATCTCTGTAGGTTCCTTCCCCAGCACTCAGCATGACGTTTTTAACACAGCAAACACCCAATAATTGCTTATTGAATCAGTTAATAAATTATTTGCTTTTAAAATACTGATATGAAGAAGCTGTATCTTTTTTTCTTCTCTAATTTGAATAGAAAACACATTTTCAGTCATTTTACTTAGCATAAGGACATCTCTATAGGGAAACAAATAAAAAGTCTTTTAATTTATTTGATCCCTTAAAAGACACAATGGGAACTTGAAATTGAGAGGAAGTCAGGTACCTGAATGAGGAGCACATGGAAAGAAACAAATATTAAAAGTAATTCAGATAGGAGAGGGCTGTTGAACTGGAAAACTGTTAATGGTGTTAATCAGTTTCCACTGTGAACTGTTAACACTCAGAACAATGCAGAAAGCACCTGGAAGGCACATCTGTGAAGTCAGGAAACTTCGGCAAACTTTTTTTTTTTTTTTTTTTGGTCTGTCAACTTTAGAAAATACAATATAAACTTCTTTTTAATGTGCAGAAGAGGTAGTTTTGGTTTAGTTTGCAGTCATGTGATTTATAGACTTCCAAATTGTTCCATATGGCCAAAAATAGAGGATCTGAACTTGTCCATAAGTTATGTTAACAGGAGAGCTTCTTTCTCAACCTTAAGACAGATGTATTCCTCTTGGTGTTTGTTCTGAGTGCTGAAAGTCAGGGCATTGAGAACCCGCTGAGATCCAGACATGGGGGCAAGCTAGGCAGAGGGGTGAGAAAAAGGGGGTTTTATTTCAACCTAGTCACAGAAGCACGTGGTATTGGCTGTGATTTATGACGACATAAAAACGATTAAACCAGAGCACTGAGGAAAGCAAAGTGGGTGGGAAGCTGATCAGAGGTAATGAGGATGAGAAGTGAGGAGAAAGCTCAGGTCACGGATAACCTCAAAGGTTGCTTTGCTAAGCAGAAATCTGATACCAAGCAGAGGAATATGGATGCTGGCCTCAGAGTACTTATTTAAATGCCCTCCCTATTCTGTCAGTTTTAAGGACTCGAAGGCCAAACAAACTTCCACGGGGAAAATAATCTAGCATCAACAGGTAAAGACCTTAGAGAGACTTGCGTCCAGCTTGGCTTGCTGTCCTCTTCACATCAGCTAATAATACATGATCGATTGCTGATGTGGCACAGGATAGGCTAAGGGTAGACATTAGCATTATTATTATCACTGTTTTGTGAGTAAGAAAGAAGGCTCAGAGAAGTTAAGTGACTTGCTGAAATCTATACAAACTAGTAAACTGCAAAAGCAGAGTTCAAAGGCAATTCTTTTTGGGCCTTGGTTTTTTGGGGTTTTTTTGGTTTTTTTTTTTGAGTTGGAGTCGCCCAGGCTGGAGTGCAGTGGCACATTCACAGTCACCACAGCCTCGACTTGCTGGGCTCTGCGATCTTTCCGCCTTCCAAGTAGCTGGAACTACAGGCGTGCCCTACCACGCCTGGCTAATTTTTTCTTTCTTTCTTTTTTTTTTTTTTTTTGTGGAGATGAAGTGTCGCCAAGTTCCCCAGCTGGTCTTGAACCCACGGGCTCAGGCGATCTACTCGCCTCAGCCTCCCAAAATGCTGGGATTACAGGCTGAGCCACCGAGCCCAGCCTGTGGTGCATATTATCCATCTACACTCTTGCTACTCACACTGGTTCCAGCAGCATTATTAGCAGTAGTTATTATTTGGGAGTTTAACTGGAATGAAGAACCTGGGACTTAACCCAGACCTGCAGGATTAGAATCTACATTCTAACAGGATGCCTAGATGATTCATATGCTTATTAAAATTTGACAAGCACTGTCCTGGATGTCGATCCTTGTAATACCTTAGAATCACCGGGGAGACTTTAAAAACCAAAGACACCAGGACCCATCCCAGAATATTTATATCAGATTCTCTAGGGGGTGGAGTATGGACTTCAGTGTGTTTTTAAACTCCCCAGGTGCCTCTAGTTCTTAGCATGGTGTCATCTCTGAGGCTCTTTCACAAGGCTGATTTTTTTTTTTTTTTTTTTTTTTTGAGTTGGAGTCTCACTCTGTCGCCCGGGCTAGAGTGCTGTGGCACACTCATGGCGACTCCAGCGTCGACCTTCTGGGCTCCGGCCATCCTTCTGTCTCAGCCTTCCAAGTAATCCAAACTACAGACCTGTGCTACCGCCCCCAGCTAATTTTTTTTTTTTTTAATCTGTTGTAGCCACGAGGTCTCGCTAAATTGCCCGGGCTGGTCTCGAATCTGCGGGCTCAGGCAATCCACTCACCTCGCCCTCCCAAGTGCTGGGATTACAGGTTAAGCCACGAGCCAAGCCAAGGCTGATTTTAAAATGAAAAACAGGCAACCCCTTCGGGTCCCCTCCCACTGTGGGAGCTTTTCTGCCCTCTCAATAAATCCTGCTTTCTCAAAAAAAAAAATTAAATAAATGAAAAATAAATTTTTGCAAGTAAAACTAGCATTTTCTAGGCTTTCCTCTGGTAACATTTCAGTGATGTTTCTTCCTGTTGGAATAGAAGGAAGAGAACTTGGGGCAGGAGGTGAAATAGAGTGATAAGAAATGGAGCAGTCGTATTTTATGGCCTTTATGGAGCACATACCTTGTTTCAAGCCAGAGTTTGTCTAATCCAATGATTCTCCACCCTTGCTGCACACTAGAACCACCAAAAGCTTTTAAAAATCCTGTTGCAAACACCATGACCCAACCCAATTACATCAGAAGTTCTGGAGAAGGAACCTAGACGTCAGTGACTTTTAAAGCTCCCAAGTGTTTCCCTTGTGGAGCCAGGGTTGTAAACCCCCACTCTAATTAGAATCTCTGGTACTCTTTGCTACCTAAAATTGTTAAAAGTCATGCAGATAAATAAATTAAGTGCCAGTTTGCAGGAAATATGGGGAATATACAAGGGAGACAACACTACGAGGAAGCAATCAGCCAAATCAAGGAGGGACCAATAACCCAAATAACCCAGTTTCTCTAACAAACACAACAATGACACTAAAGAAAGGGAAGAGGTCCGGTATCCTGTTTTCTTTTTGTGTGTGTACAGATATTCACACTTTTGTAAGAAAAAGTTTTGGATTTAAAAAAAAAAATCCTTTGGGATCTGCCATTCATTCTGTCTCCAGGGCATCCTAGTGGGTAATTAAACTTTGAGCCCTCTTTCTCTAGAGCAGAGAATTCATGATGTTCCTGGGCTTTCTTGGATCTCACCCAAGAGGGTTCCAGTACTAAAGACACAGTTAATTCTTCTTAGCTTGCCAATAGCATTTGGGTTATCCTAAATTTTTGCAGAGGTTGTCTAGACCTGCACATCCCATACAGAATCCACCAGCAACACGTAGCCATTGAAATGTGCACCGCATTCAAAGTGACATATATATATATATATATATATATATATATTTTTTTTTTTTTTTTTTTTTTTGAGTTAGGGTCTCACTCTGTCACCCGGTTAGAATACAGTGGCATGCTCACAGCCACCGTAGCCTCGACCTGCTTGACTCAGGTAATCCTTCCACCTCAGCCTTCCAAGTAGCTGGAACTACAGGTGTGTGCTACCACACCCAGCTAATGTTTTTATTTTATTGTGGAGATGCAGTTTTGCCAAGTTGCCCAGGCTGGTCTCGGACCCTTGGGCTTAGGCAATTCTCTCACCTCAGCCTCCCAAAGTGCAAAGTGCTGGGATTATAGGCGTGAGCCATCGCACCCGGCCAAAGTGACATATTTTATAAACTACTTCTAGAATAAGTATACTTATACTAAATAAGTATAAGTATGTATACTTATTTAGTATAAGTATACTTTTTTTTTTTAAGTCAGGGATTTCACTCTGTTGCCAAGGCAGTGCAGTGGCATGATCACAGCTCACTGCAGCCTTGACCTCCTGGGTTCTGGCAATCCATCTACCTCAGCCTCTCAAGTAGCTGGGACTACAAGAACACATCACAATGCCTGGCTGATTTTTTAAAAATGTTTATTCTTTTGTAGAGACAAGGTCTTGCTATGTTGCCCAGACTAGTCTCAAATTCATGGCAATCCTTCCACCCATTTTTATTCTTGTATTAAAAATAGCTAGTATAGTCAGATGTGGTGGCTCATGCCTGTAATTCCAGCATTTTGGGAGGCAGAGGTAAGAGGATTGCCTGAGCCCAGGGATTCAAGACTAGCCTGGGCAACTTGGTGAGATCTTGTCTCTACAATAAATCAAAAAACTAGCCAGGTGTGGTGCCTTGCACTTGTGGTTTCCACTACATGGAAAGCTGAGGCTGAAGGATTGCTTGAGCCCACCATATCAAGGCTGCGGTGACCACGAGCATGCAACTGTACTCCAGCCTGGCTGACAGAGTGAGACTCAGACTCAAAACAAAATAAACAAAAGACCCTAGCATAAGAACACTTACTATAAAAATAAAATACTTAGTACAGAAAAAAGTACTCAGTATAGAAAAGAAACAAAATAATTTTCAAATCAATTATATAGTAAATACATAACAATTTGGATTTTAGCATAATATTTTAGATATAATCTATTAAAATATATTAAATTTAACTTCAGGTTATTTTTAAGTATTTGCTATAAAAATTTAAATTACATACATGGCTCACATCATATTTCAATTTAACAGCATAGTTCTGAGCCTTGCTATTCAAAAATGTGGTTTACTGACCAGCGGCAACAGCAACCTCTAGGGCCTTGTTAGAAAAGCAGACAAGCCGGGCTCGGTGGCTCAGTTTGTAATCCCGCGCCTTTGGGAGGCTGAGGAGAGTGGATTGCCTGAGCCTGTGGGTTCGAGACCCGCCTGGGCAGGCGAGACCTCATCTCTACAATAAATCAAAAAATTAGCCGGGCGTGGTAGGGCGTGCCTGTAATTCCGCCACTTGGAAGGCTGAGGCGGAAGGATCGCCGGAGCCCAGCAGGTCGAGGCTGCGGTGGCCGGGAGCGGCCACTGCACTCCAGTCTGGGCGACAGAGTGAGACTCCAACTCAAAAAAAAAAAGAAAAGAAAAGAAAAGCAGACGCCAGCCCCATTGTCAAAATCCGAATCTGCACTTGACCAACATCTCTCTGCCTCTACCACCTCTCGAGTTCTCAGTCTAACACCCAGAGATTCAAGAGATTCAAGAGGCCCAGCAGACTCTTTTAGTCGTTTCCCACTCCCAGGAGCATCACATTCAAGCACATTATCATCAGTGCCGCCATCACCACCACCATCGTCATCATCGTCATCATCATCATCATCAAGTTATCCCCCTTTTGCTCAGAGCCAGGAAACAGAGAATGTCCTCTTTTAATCTCTTTCCTGCAGTTGAAATCTTTGATTTCCAGCTCTGTTCTCACTCACTGTATAAGTCAGTTACTATTTTCTTTTTTCCGGCCTTCTTTAGATTTTGTTTTCCTTTTCTCAGTTAATTCCATTCTTGTCACAGAGGGCCCATTTCCCAGCCCTCCGAATCATCCTCTCTCCCTTCTGAAAGCCACGCTGTCCCCATCAAACAAATTCACTAAATGCTGGGGTGTCACCAGCCTGTTCTTTTGTAAAATCTGAAAATGGCTGGTGCTGGGCAGATCATTTGGTGAGAGGACTTTGATAAATATTCCTGTCTTTGGAAGGTCAGACAAAAGAAAAAGGAATAGGGAGGGGGGATGAACTCTCTCAGAGACCAAACAGGAAACGGTTAAGTGAAGTGCTTTTGCCTGGAATGAAGTGGGTTCGGTGGAGCAAGGAGAGTGGGCAGGAACATAGGGATTCTAATTTTGGCTCTTTCATTAGCTTCCATCACAAACTCAGGAAAAGCCAGTCACCAAGCCCAACCGCCCCAATTTCCTCCGGTGAATGGGGATAATGTTGCTCTTCTACCCCACAGGGGATTTTTAAAGGTTATGATAAAAAAGTAAATAAATAAAAATTAACAATCTTTAAACAATAAAGACAAGCCATTACCCTTGTTCATTAGCAGCATGTATTTCACCGTGGGCTGTAACAGTTTTCCCCACACTGGGGATTTCTATGTGAACTTTACTGGTCAAATGGATAATACTTCCATTTTAAAAAGCCAAATAGTTCTTTAAACAAGTCATTATTCTAGAACACCTCACTGACATAAACCAGCTCATAAAATTCATTACATTGATTTGGTGACTCAGGGACCCTCACTTCCACAAGTGAAATGAGCAATTTAATACTCAACAAAGAGTCCCTTAGCGACAAAGAGAAAATTTGAATGCTATTATGCCCATATTAAAGCTAGACATTCAATAGTGGAAATCTTTGGGAACAAGAAACTAATTCATTTTACTAAAGGGATCTCATAGAGAAAGCAGTTCAATAAAATTCCTAGGTTTGTTTTTGTTGGTTTTTTTTTTAACTCCAATTTTTAAAAACTTTCTTCATCTCCCAAGGCTCTTCTTAGCTCTGCTCACAATGAACCCAGGTCTCTGAAAGCTAAGTATTACCACCACCATCTAATGTTTTCCTGCGGAAAAAGCATTAAAGTAGTTATATTCCCTCTACAGTGTGATAAAATTCCAATGAACTTAACATTTATGTTTTACCCTTTAAAAATTAACCATATTCTGCATTTCCAAAACACTTTACTTCTACTAATTAATATCACAGTTGGGAAAGTGACTTTTTATTCTTTTCTCCAGGCAAACAAGCTGAGAGTTTAAGTGATTTACCCTTTCTGAGAGAGGAAGTCACAAAGAAAATTCCAGGATTTGAACCTAAACAAAGACCATTAGGGCAATTTTTCAGAAACTTAACAAATACCCACCTGGTGGTTAAACTACTTTTGAAGAAAGCAGCTTTGGGCCCAAATTGTGGTCTACAAGGAACCCCTTGATTTTAAGGGTAAGAAAGATCCATATGCGGCAGATTGACTTCTCTCCCAGGAGGAAGCCGTATGAAAGACATGTGGCCCAATGACAACAATAAGTGACATTTATTGAGCATTGGCAATGTGCACAGCACTTGCGTAATCTCATTATTGCTCCAATACTTTCAGGTGCATATCTAATTATAACCATCTTACAAATTAAAAAATAAAAAGCTTAGAGAGATGTAATAACTTGTCTAAGGTTGAAGGCTAAAATCTGAACCAGGAATCTGAAGCTAAAACTCATGTTCTAACCAATCCCCTCTTGATGTAAACCCTGTGTTTATATCTGCAGAAATCATTTACCTTTTTAAACCAAATTTCTGCACCCATTCTTCCTCATTTACAGAATGTCAGTCATTTGATTTCTTATTTAAATTTGAAAACCTGGTGGATTAAATCTTACTGACTTCAAAGTTTATATTACTAAAGAAAGATATGCTACATCATCATTTCTGTTTCTCACTTGTAAACTGCATTAAAACAGAATAAATAATTTGGTGGGAAAATGAATGATCAATTAAGAATGTTACTAGCTCTTTTTTTTTAGTTGGAGTCTCACTCTTGTCGCCCAGGCTGGAGTGCAGTGGCATGCTCACAGCCACCGCAACCTTGACTTGTTGGGCTAAGGCAATCCTTCGGCCTCAGCCTTCCAAGTAGCTGAAACTACAGATGCCATCACACCCAGCTAGCTATTGTGATTTGTAGAAAGGAGGTCTCACCAAGTCGCCCAGGCTGGTCTTGAACTCCCAGGTTCAGGCAGTCCTCTCGCCTTGGCCTCTCAAAGTGCTGAGATTACAGGCTGAGCCATAGCTCTTATTTTTAAACCACCAAAAGCAATAAGCTGTGTTTAGAGCATATCTATATTGGCATATTTTTTACCTATTTCTATTTCTATTTTTTAAATATTAAAATTGTTTGCTTTGCTTTGCATTTTGGGTTTTGTTTTGTTTTGTTTTTTAGTTGGAGTCTCATTCTGTTCACCGGGCTGGAGTGCAGTGGCATAATTATGGATCACCCCAGCTTTGACCTCCTAGGTTTAGGCAATCCCCCCACCTCAGCCTTCTGAGTAGCTGGGACTACAGTTACGCACCATCACACCCAGCTAATTTTGGCTATTTAAAAAAATATTTTGTAGAGACTAGGTCTTGCTATGTTGCATAGGCTGATCTCGAACTCCTGGCTCCAGCTTTGGCCTCCCAAAATGCTGGGATTACAAGCGTAAGTCACCGTGCCTGGGCTGTTTTACTTTCTATAAGAGGAAAGAGCAAAAAGTTACCCAAGATATTGCATATTTGATTTAAATTTGTTTTATTTAAATGCAGATTGCACTAATTTCTTCAACAGCATTTTTCCTGTTCTATTTCCCAGAGATTTTTGGTTTTTTGTTTTGTTTGAGTTGGAGTCTCACTCTGTCGCCCAGACTGGAGTGCAGCAGCTGCTCCTGACCACCGCAACCTTGACCTGCTGGGCTCCGGCGATCCTTCCGCCTCAGCCTTACAAGTAGCCGGAATTACAGGTGCGTACTACCACGCCCGGCTAATTTTTTGATTTATTGTAGAGATGAGGTCTCACCTGCCCAGGCGGGTCTCGAACCCGCGGGCTCAGGCAATTCACTCACCTCAGCCTCCCAAAGGCGCAGGATTACAGGCTGAGATTTTTGTTTTTAAGCTTAAAAAAAATTACTAATGTCATTTTAAAATAGAGGAATTAATCAGTATTCAAGTCATCAGTAACACTAAGATAATAGGAGAGCTTTTATCTAAATTTTTATCTGAGCTTTTATTATTATGTGAATACTTTTGTCTATTTGATATTTCTATATGAAGATCTCATCTTTTCTTAGCTAAAGTGTTACCTTATCATTTAGACTTGTTCACTACTCTGTTATTTATGCTTATATCGTCCTGAAATCATCAGGGTTTTTGTTTTTTTTTTAAATTATATATTGTAAAATGTTAACCTTCGTTGAATTAGGCCCAGTGACTTTTTTTCTCATAAACATAAACATAGTTGCTAACATTAAAATTCTGGAAATTTTACATATATGTATTTCTACTTCTCTTGAAAATTCAGTAAGGTCTGGAAATACTGAGTCCATATTCCTCCATGGAACTTGATAGTGAGTGCCTTCTTTCAACAGGAAAGTATCACTATTTCACCGTAGTCACCACCATTCCTTATCCTGACACCTGGCTACTCCCTGCAATTACACTTATGTTTGTTGTCAACTGGCTCTCTCTTCCATGTTGCTCATCCCCAACCTCACCTGCTTTGTTCAGAGCTGTATTCTTAACACCTAGAGCAAGGCCTGGCACATAGTAAATGCTTGACAAAATTTATTTTAAGAATATAGAGAGGAGAGAATAAATTCCATTTGCCTGGCAAAAATGAGGATCAAGTAAGTGCCTTGTAGAGCTTTTAAAATATGTACACAAATTATTTGGCACTTCTGTCTATAAAAGATAGAGACTTATTCCCCTCCCCTTGAGTATGGGACAATGAATAGAATGCAGCAGTGACAGCATGTGTGAATCTTGAGACTGTCTTGTAAAACATATGGAACCTTTCACCTAGCTGTCTTTGGATCAGTCACTCAGGGAGAAAGCCAGCCGCAGTCTCCTGAGGACACCCAAGTAGTCCTATGGAGAGATTCTCATGGCAAGGAACTGAAGCCTTCTGTCACCGGTCAATACCTTGGAAGCTAATTCCCCAGCCCCAGGCAAGCCTTCACATGATGGCAGCCCCAACTGACGTCTTGA
The DNA here is from genome assembly GCF_000164805.1 of Carlito syrichta. Classification (NCBI taxonomy): domain Eukaryota; kingdom Metazoa; phylum Chordata; class Mammalia; order Primates; family Tarsiidae; genus Carlito; species Carlito syrichta. The sequence continues at coordinate 253,851 of NW_007249869.1, read as the reverse complement.
CGGATACCTCGTAAGAGACCCTGACCTGGACCACTCAGCTAAGCCATTTCTGAATTCATGATTTATGGAAACTATCAGGTAATCATGGCTCATTGTTTTAACTCATTTTGGATAACTTCTTACAAAGCACTAAATAACTAACATGCATGCCTCAAATTAACCTAAGTAAATTTGGCTGTTCATAATTCATGTGTTCTACAATGGCTATCATTACCCTCTGATAGTTAGGGTAGGTGAGGGCGCTGGTTCTTCTTCCTAACAATATTACTTAATGAAAACAATTAAGGCAATTTTAGGTCTAATTCTGGTATGCAAACGAACAGACACAAAAAAAGTCACACATCCAGTCTTGTGAACTCACAAAAGTCTCCATTTTCAGTCATCTTCAGCATTTTGATAGCATTTTGCATGAAAGGGTTATTCTGAGACAAATGCAACCATGTTGTGATGGCAGGACCCCACTGCCTTTTTGTCAAGTCAGGAGAAGAATCCTCCAGTCAACTGAGATGACATGGAAATGAACTGAGTTATAAACTTTAGGCACCACTCAGGAGGCACTAGGCTTTGGGGCCCACCAGATAATTATACCTCATCCATGCCAGAGTGAAGATGCCTGCACACATTTTCCTGCCAACTTCACACATCACACGCAAAAACTTATTTTTAACGTTTCATGCTAATTATTAAAACTTCTGACCGGGCTCGGTGGCTCAGCCTGTAATCCTGTGCTTTGGGAGGCCGAGGTGAGGGAATTGCCTGAGCCGGCGGGTTCGAGACCCACCTGGGCATGGTAGTGCACGCCTGTCGTTCCAGCTCCTTGGAAGGCTGAGGCGGAAGGATCGCCGGAGCCCAACAGGTCGAGGTTGTGGTGGCCGGGAGCAGCCACTGCACTCCAGTCTGGGCGACTGAGTAAGACTCCAACTCAAAAAATAAATAAATAAATAAAACTTCAATAGGGATATTCGAAGCTCTTGGGGAAGAGCACTTTTCTGGTATATTGATTTCTGATTAGGATCCTCCAGATGCTTTTTGTGGATTCTTGATCAGGGAACTTTGAATGTTAATTCACCACACCTTGGGTGACAGAGTAATGTTTATTTGTACATACATTGTATGTTGGCTCTACTGATGTGGCTTAAAACAAGTTGTAGACAAGACTAAAAAATGAGGGATGTTGGCCGGGTGCAGTGGCTCATGCCTATAATCCCAGCACTTTTGGAAGTCAAGGTGAGAGGATTGCCTGAGCCCACAGGTTCAAGACCAGCCTGGGCAACTTGGCGAAACCTGATCTCTACAATAAACAAAAAAAATTAGCCGAGCATGGTGGTGTCTGCCTGTAGTTCCAGCTACTTAGATGGCTGATGTGGAAGGATCACCTGAGCTTAGCCAGTCGTGGCTGAGGTGGCCGTGAACATGCCACTGCACTCCAGCCTGGGCAACAGAGTGAGACTCCAACTCTAAAAATAAAAATAAGGATGTTGTGTGGAAAATGTCCTTGATGCAGTAATAGCTCCCAATGCACTACTAGGTGGGCTAACGAAGAGGTCACTTAACTGAGAGGCTCACAAGCCAAATTAAGATGTTCCAATCGTATGGTTCATTGAAGCTATTTAAAACACACAGTGTGAAGCAACAGGGAAGAGATGGGATAGGTTAACACACTGAACACAGAGTATCATTGGGATGAAAAAGTCTCATACTCTCTGAATTCTGGGGAGGTTTAAATTCCTCCTCTCTTCCCTCCCCTTTTCCCTCCCCCATTCTCTACCTCTCTGCCACAACAGTCTTCGCAGTCATGGTATGGTTAGGAGGACCAGAAGTGAAGTTTGAGCAAGGCACCCAACAGACATAAGGTACCTAGAACCATAACACACACTTGCTCCATCAGAAACAAACTTGCAAATATCCCCAGCCAACATCTGTAGTTTGCCAAAAAGCTGACAAGAAGCCATAGGTGTTTCTTGGGCTGATACCTTGGGACCCGGATGGGTGTCACCAATAGGAGATAGTTTAAAACATCACAGATCGAATCTTGAATGCCTCATGTACTTCAAGGCAACCATCTCCTTAATGTAATTTCCTGCACATTCTTTTAAAAATTTTGTCTCATGAGCCGGGTTTGGTGGCTCAGCCTGTAATCCCATGCCTTTGGGAGGCTGAGGTGAGTGGATTGCCTGAGCCCGCGGGTTTGAGACCCACCTGGGCAACTTGGCGAGAGCTCATCTCTACAACAAATCAAAAAATTAGCCGGGCGTGATAGTGCGCGCCTGTAGTTCCAGCTACCGGAAGGCTGAGGCAGAAGGATCGCCGGAGCCCAGCAGGTCGAGGCTGCGGTGGCCGGGAGCGGCCACTGCACTCCAGTCTGGGCGACAGAGTGAGACTCCAACTCAAAAAAAAAAAAAAATTTATATATATATATATATATGTATATATATATATATATAAAATTTTGTCTCTAACTTGGGTAGAAGGACTATTTGGTGCCACCTGGTCTTTCCATCCCTTCCTCTCTATATTTAGCACATGTATGTCTCTACTTACCTTTTCTATGTCTAATGTGTCTCATAAGATGCTTCTTCTGTGTTCAGTTTCGTCTCTTCTTCTTGTTTGCTTCTCTTATTTTTCATTGCAGAATTAAATAATCTTAAATAATACAGCAAATACATATTACAAGAGCTTATCATGGAATTAAGAGATTTGGGGAAAAAAATATTTGTTTTAGAAATGATCATGGAAACTATTATACAAAATTCATTTAGTTTATCTATCCTTGGAAATAGCCACAGGAAAAACCCTTTTGTTGGTGGTTTGTTTATCTAGGGATTTTACCTCTAAAAAGAGAGGACTTTGAGGAAAGCAGACATTGCAGAATTAAATTCTGAGTGGGTTTGTGCAAATGAAAATTGGAGACTGGCTAATTCAATTAATTTCTATTCATGCCATCAGTGAGACAGGAACTCAGAACACCATATCAGATGCAAGAAATAGAGTGAAGTAGGATGCAGGAAACTGAATGACTTTCCCAGAATCTCAGCTTTGACAGTCACCAGAATATTCTTGCTCGTGTTGATCAGCTGAGTGTCAAGACCTATGGTTCATTTAAGAGGTCCATACCTGCCATAGAAGACATTCCACAAGGGGGAGCCGATTTGCCTAAATGAGTGAGTTATTTCACTTCGTAAATCACTCTGCTGGAAATTCACCTGTTTTTCTTGCAACTCAGAGCTCCTTCAGTTTTTCTGTCAATTCCGTATTAAATATAAAAATAGACTCTCTTGGCATGAAAGAACAGTAAGAGTAGGAAGCAATTACAATTACATTTTACTATTAATAGTTCAGAATCCCATAAATGAGTCCCCATTATGAGATTCAACTGGGCTATTTATTAAAATGCACATTTCTGGGCCTCACCCCAGAACTAACCTATTGAATTAAAATCTCAGGTCCAGGAATCTGTATTTTTAACATTCTGGGAAAGGAATGCTTCTGCACACTGAAATCTGATCACCAGAGCTAAGGAATTATTTTACTAACACAAGGATGGAGTAGTGTGTTTGGATTTGTGTAGAAGTTAAAGCCCTTTCTTGTAAATTTGACCCTTTACACTTAGAACCACAAATAAGTGTGGCTGAAGTGCAATGCATATTTTTCCATCCTTAGTAAGACAGTGGGGCAACCCCCTCGGGTCCCCTCCCACTGTGAGAGCTTTTCTGTCCTTTCAATAAATCCTGCTTAAAAAAAAAAAAAAAAAGAATAAGACAATGGACCAATTAAAAAACACTTATCATATGACAGCTGGGATATGTTGGATTTTGATAACTTAATTTCCTAGAGTAGGGCTTACTCCTCTGGCCTTAAAGTCTAATGACTTTTTTTTTTTAATTGAGCCGAGGCCCCGCTATGTTGCCCAGGCTAGTCTTGAACTCCTGAGCCCAAGCCATCCTCCTGCCTCTGCATCCCAAAGTGCACCCTCAGCCCCTAATGACTTTTAAAAGTACTAAAATAAAATTTCTGAGAGATTGGATTTATTTAAATGGGATTTTCAAGCTTTAGGCTCTTTTCTATCTCTTCAGTTCCCAGTAGCCTCACTCCTATTTATTTGACTCCAGCAAGTTACTAAGTCTCTTTGGGCTTTGGAATTTTTGTTTATAAAATGGGAATCATTGGCCAGGCACGGTGGCTCATGCCTGTAATCCCAGCACTTTGGTAGGCCGAGGTGAGAGGATTGCCTGAGCCCACTGGTGGTGGCTTGTGCCTTTAGTTCCAGCTACTTGGAAGGCCGAGGCAGAAGGATCACCTGAGCCCAGCAGATTGAGGCTGTGGTGGCCGTGAACAGTGTACCATTGCACTACAGCCTGGGAGATAGTGGGACTCCAACTCAAAAAAAAAAAAAAAATGGGAATAATAACACAACACTCCTATTAGTGCTTGCAAAAAGCTTAACACTAGCCACCAAAATTATGGTCCCTCATCTGCAGTTCTTGAGTTTCCTTCTTACACTGTAGTAGCCACTAAGGGTACAACTCAGTCTCATCAAGATTCAGGAAATCAGCTGGAAGATTTTTTTCCCTCCCTTCCCCCGATTTTTTTTTTTTTTTTTTTGAGTTGTAGTCTCACTCTGTCGCCCAGACTAGAGTACAGTCGACCTGCTGGGCTCCGGCGATCCTTCCACCTCAGCCTTCCGAGTAGCCGAAATTACAGAAACGCGCTACCACACCTGGCTGATTTTTGATTTATTGTAGAGATCAGGTCTCACCAAGTTGCCCAGGCGGGTCTCGAACCCACGGGCTCAGGCAATCCACTCACCTCAGCCTCCCAAGGTGCGGGATTACAGGCTGAGCCACCAAGCCCAGCTATATTTATTTATTTATTTATTTATTTTTTTGAGTTGGAGTCTCACTCTGTAGCCCGGAGTGGAGTGCAGTGGCCGCTCCCAGCCACCGCAGCCTCGACCTGCTGGGCTCCGGAGATCCTTCCGCCTCAGCCTTCCGAGTAGCCGGAATTACAGGCACGCACTACTACACCCGGCTGATTTTTGATTTATTGTAGAGATGAGGTCTCGCCAAGTTGCCCAGGAGGGTCTCGAACCCCGGGGCTCAAGCAATCCACTCACCTCAGCCTCCTAAAGGCGCGGAATTACAGGCTGAGCCACCAAGCCCGGCTCCGATTTTTTTTTTTTTAAGAGAAAATAATAGGTAAGAACCAGGAACCTGCAATTAGCCAGTTGTCATTTGTCAATTTGCATTCCAGCAATTTGCCCGCCCAGGTAACTCCTATTTCAATGACTCTCCAGCCATTGAGACAAGAACTGCCTGCAGGGCAGGGTTTTCCAAACTTCTCTGATCAAAAGAATCACCTAGAGCACTTTATAAAAAAAGTACAAATGGTAGATCTATTCTTGGATAATCTGACTTAGTAGGTCTAGGGGAAGAAGGTTCAGGCATCAGTATTTTTAATGAGATTCCCCAAGTGAGTCCTAGGACTTGTCCATGGAGAGTGTTGTCTGAGGACATTGCTGTCCCTCATTAATCACAAAACTGATTTTCCTTGTAGAAACATCCAGCTGTTTTCTTCTCCTGACAAAAACTGGTCTGAATGAAACTGAGTAGCTAGAGGGCCTACTTTTTTATTTGACTGTGACCCCTCCTATGACCTCCTGGTGGCGTCTGCTTCCTCATGGGGTACATATAGAGGAAAGAGGGCTTTGGGCTAGGGTGTGAAGAGGTTGTGAACCTTGGCTGAGGCTGAATATTTAGTAATAGAAGGGCAGCCATGGCTCACACCTGTAATCCCAGCACTTTTGGGAGACGGAGGTGAGAGGATTGTCTGAACGCAGGGGTTTGAGAACAGCCTGGGCAACTAGGCGAGATCTCTTCTCTACGATAAATCAAAAAACTAGCCAGACGCGGTGGCTAACGCCTGTAGTTTTAGCTATTTGGAAGACTGAAGTGAAAGACTCATCTGAGCCCAGCAGGTGGAGGCTACAGTAGCCATGAGCATACCACTGCACTCTAACCTGGGTGAATAGAATAAAACTTTGACTCAAAATAATACTACTAATAATAAGCCGGTGCAGTGACTCAAACCTGTAATCCCAGCACTTTGGTAGGCCGAGGTGAGAGCATTATCTGAACCCAGGGGTTCTAGACCAGCCTGGGCAACTTGACCAGACCGTGTCTCTACAATAAATCAAAAAATTAGCTGGTCCTGGTGGTGCATGCCTGTAGTTCCAGCTACTTGGAAAGGCTGAGGTGGAAGGATCACCTGAACCCAAAAGGTTGAGGCTGCGGTGGCCATGAGCGTGCCACTGCACTCCAACCTGGGCGACAGAGTGAAACTCCAACTCAACAAATAAATAAATTAATAATAATAATAATAGAATAGGTTTCTCAGAGAATATTATCTTTTCTTTTTTAGATTAGAAAATATAGGCTGGGCGCAGTGGCTCATGCCTATAATCCCAGCACTTTGGGAGGCTGAGGTTAGAGGATTGCCTGAGCCCATGGGTTCGAGATCAGCCTGGGCAACTTGGCGAGACCTCATCTCTACAATAAATTAGAAAATGAGCTGGGCATGGTGGCACCTGCCTATAGTTCTAGCTACTTGGAAGACTGAGGTGGAAGGATCACCTGAGCCCAGCAGGTCGAGGCTGCAGTGGCCATGAGCATGCCACTGCACTCCAGCCTAGGTGACAGAGTGAGACATGAAAACAACAGAAAAGAAAATATAGTTTATTTAGAAAGTAAATTAGAGAGAAAGAAAGAGGATATTCACCTTCCCAAGTTAGGGAATGGGGCCAAAGCTTAAGAAAACTTGGCCTGGCCATAGCTCAAAGAGCACATGGCCCCACCATAGCTTAGCAAAGCAATGGCAGCTATGGTCTGGCAATGGCTAGAGAATATTTTCAAAAGAAGTTCTTCTAGTTCAGTCAGTCTTGTCTGTGGATGCTCCTAGCATTCCAGAGTTAAACCACATCCTGCAAATTTAGGGTGGGCTTAGGGAGTCCCATCCACCCACTATGCTTGCTGTCAGCCACACTACATCAGCTCACTGCTTGAGATTAATAACGGCTTGTTGGCAAACTACATTCCAGAACTTGTCTTGAACTTTTCTCATGTGTTTTAATGTTAGATGACCTTGGTGTAACTATTCAGGGAGCCAGACACGTCTTCTGAAGCACATCCCAAACTCATTTGGCAGGTGGCAGCTCTGGGCACCCTTCCCACCGACACTCCTTCTCTGACTTGGTCTCAATGACTCCACGCTGCCTGCTGGGCATTCCAAAGAACACACTGACCTTTTCCAAACTGATGGGGGCTGGCAACAGAAAGAGCACTTGGGCGTGGTTGGACATATCTGGATTCCAGGGACATGTCTGTGATCTTGCATGTGTGGAGCGGATGTTTCTCGGCCTCTGTGCTCTCGTCTGTGAAAGCGAAAGAGTAGCACCAACCCCACAGGGTTCTTGAATAAGATCAGGTATACAAAGCACCTGGAAGGCGGTGCAGCAGGTAGAAGACACTCAAATTCTAGTTGTATGACCAATTTTGACACATATATTTTCGTGTTTTTAGCCAGATGAGAGTGGGTCTTACAAATCATAGCAAGTCACAGTTTAATAGACAGCATTTTTTTCTTAGTACAGTAAAAAAAGCAACATGTTTCACAACTGATGTCTGAGATTGGGTGAGATAGGGCAGCAGCCACCACTGTCATAATAGTACTTAGATTCGTGTCCCTGGGTCCATGTGTATTCTCTGAGGAAACCATTTAGCTCTGTGTAGATAGTGTTTTCCTCTTTTGGAATGATGGTTTACCAATGAACTTTGGTTTTGTTTTTTAGCAGTCTGATACATTTGCAAAATGACCCAGAATCTCTAATTTTGGGTGACCTCTTCAAGAGAAGGTGATGCACACACTGGAGTGCTTAAATTTCTCTCCAAAGGAAGCAGACTGCTCTCTCTGCCTGTGGGAAACTTTCTTCAGGCTCAGGACTGTAACAATGACACCGATCCCTTGTTGTTCCTTCCAGCAAGAGACCATAAAATGAGTGAATAAAACAGGAGTGGTTATGATCCCTGTGGCCGCAGGAGGGAATGGGTAATTGGTTGTGGCATAGACTGGTCATCATGCAGTGCCCTCTGTTGTGCTCACCTGGAAAATCAAAGTGCCCTCAAGGCCTAAGAGCTGCTCCTGTCAGTCCTGTCTAGATCCTGCTCACACCTGGGTTACCCTTGTTGACGACATTCTTGGTACTGGATTAGTAAGTCTACCTTTATTAACTATCTACTTATCTCATCTAAATCTGCATCCTCTCAGTAAGCATCTGCACTGACTCACTTAAATCTCCCAACAGCCATATAAGGCAGATGGGTACACCGTGTAATGAATGAGTAATACATAGAGCAATCATAAAGACCTGGGTTCAAATCCTGGCTTCTCCACTTACTAGCTGTGTAACTTTGAGGAAACCACTTAACCTCTCTGGGCCTCAGATTTCTAACTTTAAAATAGAGGTAATTGCCGGGCTCGGTGACTCAGCCTGCAATCCCGCGCCTTTGGGAGGCTGAGTTGAGTGGATTGCCTGAGCCCGCAGGTTCGAGACCCGCCTGGGCAGCGAGACCTCATCTCTACAATAAATCAAAAAATCAGCCGGGCATGGTAGCGCGCACCTGTAATTCCGG
>NW_007249869.1:240482-244847 GCF_000164805.1 Carlito syrichta | reverse complement strand
AAGGCTGAGGCGGAAGGATCGCCGGAGCCCAACAGGTTGAGGCTGCAGTGGCTGGGAGTGTGCCACTGCCCTCCAACCTGGGAGACGGAGTGAGACTCCAACTAAAAAAAAAAAGTAAAAATAATACCTCTCTCAGGATTGATGAGAAGTAAGCATCATTATTCCTGTAGGCTACACTGTCATTCCTCAATGGAAGTTTTCCAAAAGTAGTTACTGCTGTTTCCACAGCACCCTATGTACTGCTTGGCACACAAGTACTCAATAAACATCTCTTCAGAGAAAGACAGAGATCTAAGAGACAGTTCATCAGTTGATCAATGAGAATGAAATATCTCCTCTAAACTTAAGCCTGTCCTGGGAGTTTCAGAGGTTCAAATGAGCAATAATAACAATTTGCACTTACATAGTATATTATAGCTCACAAAACACATTAATTTTTTTTCATTTAAAACTCCCAACAAACAGACAGAAAGGTTTTTGTGGGGTTTTTTTGGTTTTTTTTTTTTTTGAGTCTAAGTGTCACTCCCAGGCTGGAGTGCAATGGCACGCTCACGGTCACCGCCTGCTGGGTTCAGGCAATCCTTCTGCCTCAGCCTTCCAAGTAACTGGAACTACAGGCATGCGCCACCACGCCCAGCTAACTTTTTTGTATTTATTTTAGAGATGAAGGCTCACCGTGTTGCTCAGGCTGATCTCGAACCCACGGGCTTAGGTAATCCTCTTGCCTCCGCCTCCCAAAGGAAGGGATATTCTTAGTAGTATCTCTCTCTCTTTTTTTTTTTTTTTTTTGAGTTGGAGCCTCACTCTGTCGCCCAGACTGGAATGCAGTGGCCACTCCCGGCCACCGCAGCCTCGACCTGCTGGGCTCCGGCGATCCTTCCGCCTCAGCCTTCCAAGTAGTCGGAATTACAGGCATGCGCTACCACACCCGGCTGATTTTTTTATTTATTGTAGAGATGAGGTCTTGCTGCCCAGGTGGGTCTCGAACCTGCGGGCTCAGGCAATCCACTCACCTCAGCCTCCCAAAGGCGCGGGATTACAGGCTGAGCCACCGAGCCCGGCTTAGTAATATTTCTTAAGGTATCTGAGGCCCAGAGATGTTAGGGAGCAGTAGGACCCCTTCAGTGCCTCCCACAAATGGAGGAGAATGATGACAGAGCAGAGGTTGAGGGGTTTAGTAATAAAGAGGCCCTTGGTGACCCTTCCAGAACGCACGTTCCTTAGAGTGCTGGGGACACACCAGAACCGAGGGAAATGAGGAAAGTGTGGGTGGGGAGGAAAGAAGAATCAACCTCTTGGCAGCAAAGCAAAGGAAAGAAATGAGACTGGAGCAGGATCAAATGATAGCTTTTTCAAAATAAGGGTGACCTGTGCATGGTTATCCCTGGGAAGTGACTTGTTCTGGCTGATTCATGACAACCCAAACTTAGAAAGGGATAAATCACGGCAGCTGAAAGATCACTTTGAAAAATGATTCTCTGACTTGCAAAAGAATTCTTAGTAGAATCCAAGTGGCCAGTAAACACAGGAAAATATACCCAGCCTCCATATAAAATAAATATTGGTTAAAATAAGAATGAGATGCCGTTTTCACCAATAAGATTGACCAAGACAAAGCAGTTTGATGATATGGGGAGGAGGTAAGGAAGTGGGAATTATCATACACTGGTGTTAGGAGTGGAAGTTGGTGCACTTTTGGGGGGAATAACACTTTGAGAATGTCTGCCACAATTCAAAGTGAGCATGCTCTTCTACCCAGCAATTTTACTTCTGGGAAATTATCCCATAGACGTGTGTGTGTGTGTGTGTGTGTGTGTGTGTGTGTGTATACATATATCATATACACATATATATGTGTGTATATGTTATCATATATAGTATATGGATATATATGTATAAAGATATATTTCCAAGGATATATTTATCAAGATGTTCATTAGAACGTTGGTGTAGGGGTAGGAAATCACCTGAATTTCCATAAGTAGAGCAAAAATTACATAGGCCACAGATATTCAATATTATGGTATACCCATTTTGCCATTGCAAGAACAAGGAGGCTCCCTATCTCCTAAGGAGTGAACTCTATCTCCTAAGGAGTGAAGTTTCGGTAGGTGAAAAAATAAACAGCGAACAGATTTTATAAAATCATGATAAAATATGCAGTGAAAATGACTGGTAAACAAAAAAGGGTTAAAATTGATTGGGAGAAGTTGAAAGGAGCACAGGTGACTTTTACCTCTCATGTTATTTTTTTCTTTATTGTGTGTGTTTTTTTTTAACCTTGAGCATGTATTACATGTAAAATAAAGCACTGGTTTGAAAAATGCCTCACAAGATCCCTTTAAATCTCCAAGTCTCCTTGTACACTTAAAAAAAAAATCCATTTATAAAAATTTGATTTATTCACTCTTTTTTCTGGAACACATCTACTGCATTAAGGTACACCAATACAGTTAAATGACCCATCACCAATGGGTTTCTATAAGGACTTGCTTCTCCACTGGCCATTTCCTCTGTTATGGAGACTAACAAATTGCTAGGGAGTTAGAACCTTCCAGCCTGTCCTTAGAAACCTTTGAACAGCCTCCATGCAGTCCCACTCATTTTAAATTATGATTATAAAAGATTGAGGATTCTGCCCCATTCTGGATTAGCAGATAGAATCTCCCAAATCTAGTTGATCGTTATAAAAAAAAGATAGACTCCTTTATCACTTTTCTTTCTTTTCTTTTTTTTAATTTGTAAAAATAGAGATGGGATCTCGCTATGTTGCCCAGGCTGGTCTCAAACTCCTGGCCTCAAGCAATCCTTCCGCCTCAGTCACCCAAAGTGCTGGAATTACAGGTATGAGCCACTGTGCCCAGCTCATTCCACTCTTTTTTGACCTAGTAAGTCAAGAGTGGTGTCTTGAATTTTTGTTTTGTTTTGTTTTTTTAGTTCTCAAGACAATTCTAATACAGAGCCAGGTTAGGGATCTTCTGTCTTGAAAATTCTCTTTTATTTCTTAGAAATTACTACGTGGTAGTGCAAGTCATCCTCTCTAGAAGGAGAGTCCCTACTTATTGGCTCAGCAACGGGGAACATGTTTACAGCTGCCAGAAGTATACTGACATGCAGAGAGAATGTACAACTGAGGACAGTGTTTCTTAAGATTCTCCCATAGCATTTCGGCCACAGGAAAAGCCTGCTAAGAGATCACAGCGATGACATCTAGTGACCTATGATTGTAGGAGGCAGGACTGATGAGAGAGTTTTAAAAAACGGCACTTCCCAGTGAGCTAGTGATACACAGAGCTTGTCAAGGCAGTCAGGGGATGTAGGGGCTCTTACTGAAATAATATCCCCTTAAGCCTTGCTTAAGATTCACTTAATAGCGATGGACATCAGTCTTGGAGGAAACTCCTTTGGTCTTGAATGTAGTGCTCTTCTCCCTCCTCCCCCCTTTACATTATATCATTAACACTATCCAGGGGTTGGACCTGACTGAGCTTGACATCAAGAGAACTGCCTCTCAAGACCTTTCATTGGTTTTTTCACTCCTGGTAGAGACTTAATCTACTTTTTGGGGGGGCTGATACTCATTTAAGACAAAAATTGTGCTTTCATACTGAAAGAAAGCATGTTTGTTGGCCCTACCTGTCTCTACGATTAACCTCTCACTGGCCCCAACGCTTTTGTCTCCTGAGCGCTGACCCTTCTGGACTGCTTGCAGTGCCCTGAATGTTCCAAAACTCCTCCAGGCTCTTTTCTGTGACTTTGCTCTTTCTTGCCTTTCTAGCTTGGCTAACTCCTACCCTTCAGTTCTAAAGTCAGCCTGTAGGGAAGGCCTTCCCCAACTCTACACCAGGTTAGGTCCCTTTGCACCGACTGACCTCGTATTCAGAAATTACCACTTTACTAAATTCTATCTATTGGTTTATATTTGCACACAATATGTCTGGATAGTACATTAGGAATAAATAACAATTTGGGGGGATGGTTGAATGGTTGGGGGAAGGGGTGGAAGGGAAATGCTTTATTGTACATACATACTTTTTGTTCCTTTTGAGCTTTTGTCACTAAAGCCATTTATTACCTATTCTAATAAATGCAACTCAAGTTTTGAAACAATAACAAGCCTCAGCAGTAGAAGAAATTCTATTCTATACTATTCTCAGAGTAACATCTTTAGGCAGATTTCCATATCTGCTTTTTTTAAAAAAAATCTTTATTTTTAATTTCACAATATGTAAATGTTCTCTATTGTAAATGCCAATGCAAATTAGTCTTTCTGCAACCAGACTTTTCTGACATAATACTCATGTAATTTCCATTCTAGTCTTAAATGTGTTTCAAGTTGAGTATTTTTTTTTTTTTTTTTTTTTT
>NW_007249869.1:238287-240337 GCF_000164805.1 Carlito syrichta | reverse complement strand
GGGTCTTGAACCCGCGGGCTCAGGCAATCCACTCACCTCAGCCTCCCAAAGCACGGGATTTCAGGCTGAGCCACCGAGCCCAACTGAGTATGTTTAAAAAAAAAAAAAAGTCTGGAGTACATTACAAAACCAAAGAGGACACTTGTTTACAAAATGTGGACTTGAGGTGTTTTTAAATTAGTAATGTTGATTTTTGCTGAAAGGGGTAATTAAAGAGATCAACTAACCCAGTTTTACTGGAATTGAAAAGGGACGCTAGACTGTCAGTGCTAAAACTGGAGAGGCCCTGTGCAAACAGGGATAAGTTGGTCACCCCAGGCATTTAACCAATCTGATCAAGGTGCCTGGCCAGTGAGAATGAATCTTGGCCCAGAGAGAAGAGATGTTTGATGTAAAAAACGCACAATGGGTGCTAGTGCATGACAACTGATTACCAGCCCTGGTTTTATAGCTCTTTCCTCATCTTTCCAGAAGCATTGTTCATCAACTCTATGACATTTTTTAAAAAGACTTTAAATTCTACTTTAAACTTCATAATGAAGTAAGTGGCATAAAGAAGGAATTTCCATGACATTTGATGCTGTTATGTTCCTAACTGAAGCTTGGAGATTTATCACCTTTAATGGTGCATGCAAAGTAAATCTTACTTTTAAGTTTAGATCCCCTCAAAAAAATACCATTCTGACATTTTATTTTTTCTGAGATAGTTCAAGGTTTACTAAAAACCAGAGTATACTACTGGGACAGCATGGCAGAAATAAGTAATTAGAAAATAAATTAGCAGATGAAAATAATGAGTTTGTGAGTGGGAGGAGCAGAAAGGCCCATAAAAAGTATTCAAGCTGAGAAGAAAGTGAACATGATTAATTTCAGTTAGAGGTTAATATAGAGAGCTTGTTGCACTTGCAGCCTAATATTGAAATGCATGTTGGATAAGGCTGTTCTAGACTTCATTACCAGTAATCTATGTACATAAGAGTGACACTAGGCAAATAAATGTGGCAGAGCAAAATAAATAAGTTTTTCAAAATGAATGTCTTTTAACAGTAGTTAGCTAATTAGTTAAAATAATGGAACTCCAAAAAGCAAGTCTATGAAGAAGTCTTCCCCTTTGATGTTTTCTTCCTTGTTCACAATTTGATTTCCTCACTTCAGGAACCTACAAATAAAGGCATCAATTTCATATATTCTGTGGTTCTTTCAAAAGGATTAAAGCTACAAAATGAAGGCTTTGTCTACAGATGAGTTAGTCAAATCACACAAAACATTTTTAAATGGTTTACTCTGGCCATTTCTGCTGGTTTTGGGGGACTCAGAGTAGGAATTCTTGGAAACCTTTCTGGAGGCACAAAGCCATATGAAATTATCTACAAAGTTTTGTGTTTATGTATCTATGTGCGTTACCCTGTAGAAGATGTCTTAGCTTTCTTTGTTTTTTTTCACACACTTGTAGTCCTAGCTACTCAGGAGGCTGAAGTTCAGCTTTCTTTGAATGCTCAAAGGGTTCTATCATCCTCAAAATGTTTATTAAAAATTAAAGTGCTACACAAAAGTGCTTCAGTGTCTACATGCTCTTGCAAGGTCTCTCTCTCCCCTATCTCTCTGTATCTCTCTCGGTCTCTGTCTCTGTCTCTGTCTTTATCTCTCTCTCTCTCTCTCTCTCTCTCTCTCTCTCTCTGTCTTCTCCCCCCATCTTTTGGTGAAAGGGTTTGGTAGGGCTCTGTGCTTCCTTTACTTGCAAAGGGCTGAGAATCCAGCTCTGTAAGCAGAATGAATGATACTGTTATTTCTTATCCATTGTCACATAAATAGATGCTACAGATAAATAGATAGATCCACACATAGAAAAGTTGCTGATTGCTGGAATGAGGTGATCAAATTTGCATGTGACCCAAGAACTCTTCAGGGAGTAACGAAATCTAGGTTCCAATCCTTTCCATTTCCAGGTTAAGTACTGTAGTGGCCGAATGTTCAATCTGAGACCACCAAGAGCCAATTCTGATGAAAGTTCAAGAGGGTCTTTATTTGCAAGCTCGAGCCTGGACCTCTG
>NW_007249869.1:219593-237975 GCF_000164805.1 Carlito syrichta | reverse complement strand
ACTTTAAACAGCTACAGGTTATGTTTTAAAGCAGAAAACTAAAATGGCTATGCTATTGTCCACAAGCTGATTACATATTTATTGGGTTATAGCATACTCTTAACCTAAGTTTATGGTATACTCTATTATGGTTCTCTCAGTACATTAAGTACATTTCTAATCAACTTGAATGACCCTGAGTAAGGGCAGCTGACCAAAAAAAAAAAAAAAAGACAGTCCTCTCCAATGGTGAAAGTAAACCCAGTAAGTAAACATGGTCAAGTCTGAACTGGTTAGCTTAGACAATATATGATGTTAGAAAAAAATACTCAAAACTTGGAAATAGAGAAAAAATTCCTGGGTGTTCTTTCAGCACAGTGGACTTTCTATTGTTAGGGCCATTTCAACTCATAGGGCAGAGGTTAAAATGTAAATTTTTGTCTGACAGCATTTAGTCAGGTGAAATTTGTTTTTGTCGGAAGGAACAAATAACCCTAAAGGTTACAATTTATGGCCCTGATAGATATTAACCTATTCTTTAAAAAAAGAGTAAAATTCATAGACCATAAAATTAATCATTAACTATTTAAAAGCGTACAAGTCAGTGGCATTTAGTATATTTGAAATGTTGTTTGGCTATCACCTCTATGCAGTTTTAAGACACTTTTATCAGCTGAGCTCGGTGGCTCAGCCTGTAATCCTGCGCCTTGGGAGGCCGAGGTGAGTGGATTGCCTGAGCCTGCAGGTTCGAGACTCGCCCGGGCAACTTGGTGAGACCTCATCTCTACAATAAATAAAAAAATTAGCCGGGTGTGGTAGCGCGTGCCTGTAGTTCCAGCTACTTGTTAGGCTGAGATGGAAGGATCGCAGGAGCCCAGCAGGTTGAGGCTGCGGTGGCCAGGAGTGGCCACTGCACTCCAGTCTGGGTGACAGAGTGAGACACCGACTCAAAAAAAAAAAAGACTCTTTTATCACTTCAAAAGGAAAACCTCCACCATCCCCTTTTCCCTTCCCCTTAGCAACCACTAATCTGATTTCTATCTCTGTGGATTCACTTATTCCAGATTTTTTATGTAAATGAAATCATACAATATGTAGCCTTTTGTGTCTGGCATCTTTCATCTAGCATGTTTTCAAGGTTCATCTGTGTTGTTTTTAGTATCAGTACTTCATTCCTTCTTATGGCTGAATAATATTTCACTCTATGTATATACAACGTTTTGTTTATGCAGTCATCTGCTGATAGACATTTAGTTTCTACTTTTGGGCTATTGTGAACAATGATACTGTGAACATTCAAGGTTTTTTTTAAATATATGTTTTCAATTTTTTTGGATATATATATATATACTTATTTATTTATTTTGAGTTGGAGTCTCAACTCTGTTGCCCAGGCTGGAGAGCAGTGGCACGCTCATGGCCACCCTAGCATCAACCTCCTATGCTCAAGCAATCCTTCTGCCTCACCTTCCAAGTAGCCAGAACTACAGGCGGGTGCTACCATGACCGGCTCATTTTTGATTTATTGTAGAGATGAGGTCTCGCCAAGCTGTTTTTGAACCCATGGGCTCAGGCAATCCCCTCACCTTGGCCTCCCAAAGTGCTGGGATTATAGGCTTAAACTACCACGTCTGGGCTGGATGTATATTTAAAAGTGGAATTGCTGGGTCATGCATTTATTCTATGTTTAACTTCCCACCCCTACCACCCCCACCTCCCGTTTAACTTTTTGAGGATACACCAAACTGTTTTCCATGGCAACTATACCATTTTACATTCCCACCAGCATTGTATAGGGCGGTTCAGTTTCTTCACATCTTTACCAACACTTAAACTTTCCTTTTTTTTTTTTTTTTTGTCATGGCCAGCCTTGTCGGTATGGAGTGGTATCTCACTATAGCTTTAATTTGCATTTCCCTGATGTCTAATGACATTGAGCATCTTTTTATGTGCTTGTTGGTCATTTCTATGATTTGAAATGTCTATTCAAGTCCTTAGTCATTTTAAAATTGGGTTGCTTGATGTTTTGTTGTTGAGTTACAGGAATTCTTTGTATATTCTGGATATAAAACCCTTATCAATTATATGATCTCCAAATATTCTCTCCCATTCTGTGGGACGTCGTTTCATTCTAAGTTCAATTTATCTATTTTTTTCATTGTTGCTTCTGCTTTTGGTATTATATCTAAAAAAAATTGCCATATCCAAGTCATGAAGATTTCCTCCTATGCCTTCTTCTGAGTTTTATAGTTTAAATTTTACATTTAGATCTTTGATACATTTTGAGGTTTTAAAAAATCTGTTTTGGGCTGGACTCGGTGTCTCAGCCTATAATCCTAGCACTTTGGGAGGCCTAGGGCAAAGGGATTGCCTGAGCCTGCGGGTTTGAGACCAGCCTGGGCAACTTGGTAAGATCTCTTCTCTACAATAAATCAAAAACTAGCCGGGTATGGTAGCCGGCGCCTGTAGTTCTGGTTACTTGGAAGACTGAGACAGAAGGATGGCCGGAGTCTAGCAGGTCGACACTGGGATGGCTGTGAGTGTGCCACTGCACTCCAGCCTGGGTGATGGAGGGAGACTCCGACTCAAAAAAAAAGATTTGGAATCAGCAAGTATGAGTCCTTCAAGCTTGTTCTCCTTCTTAAAGATTGTTTTGTCTATTCAGGGTCTCCTGCAATTCCATATGAATTTTAGGATTGGCTTCTCCATTTATTTTAAAAAGGCTATTGGGATTTTGATAGGGATTGCATTGAATCTGTAGATTACTTTGGGGAGTGACATTAACTGGTTTTGTATTTAACACCATAACCTTATGCTAACATTGCCCATAAATATTTAGCTCCTCAAATGCTCTTTGAACTGTTTTTGACATATTACTGTCTCCCTTATTGATGAGTTGAATACATTTGACACATTCATTTCATATTTGCACAAGAGTCATGATTTTACCTTTTGGAAATGATATTTTGGCCATTGCATTGCTAAACTCTGGTCTTGCCATGTGACTCTTTGAGCTATGGTTGCCATATTTCCTAGCTTTGGCCCGTTCCCTACCTTGGAGAGGTGAATCTCCTCTGTATTCGCTCTCTCTCTCTCTCATTTACTTTCTAAATAAACTATATTTTCCATTCTAAAAAATACATATAGATTTTAACAATGAGGTCAGAGGTCATACATTTTTTAGGAAAGTGGTTCTCAACCACATTGGAATCACTAGGGAAGCTTTAAAAAATAATGTTGCTTAGGTCATATCCCCAGACATTCTGACACAATTGGTCAGGGACATAGTGTGGGCACTGGGTTTTTTCCTTAAAGCTCATCAGATGTGTCTAACTGTACATAGGGTTGAGAATTACTGTCTTAGTGGAAATTCTAGTAAAACTGCTTCTGATCTAGTCTTACTGATGCTGAGGGATCCTCACTGGGAAAAATGGCTGCAAGTAGGCATCATTGAAGAGATGCAATGTCGGGAGCCCAGTCTTATGTAGGCTGTGAGCATCATTAGGTGTAGGAACACTAGGAAAAGGGGTTATTTTTCTTGCACACCTTCCCACTCCTGTGGCTCCTTTCTGTATAGGAAAAATGGAAACTGAGTTCTTATTATCTGCCACCAAAAGGGTAACACAATCTTTTGTCTCCAAAACAGTAACAAGAAAAACATCAACCTAAAGCTCAAGTCTCTCAGGTAGTAAATACATTATTAAACAAACCAACCAAAAGTAATGAAGGAATGAATAGAGTGAAACTAAATGCCTTGAGAGAAGAGGTTGGTAACCTTGGCAAGCTAATAAGGGAGATAGTTTGACTACAGTGAAGCCTTCCCTGTTTTCGCAGAAAAGAGAAGGAAATACGAGGAATTTGGACTTGGAGAAAACTGATGACACACGAAATGTCACATTGTTAACCATTTTTCACTCAGGGCCTATCTCTCTCCTGGCACTATCCCTCTACACATCTGTTCTTCTGGTGAATTCCTTTCTTCTGCCTCTCCCCTTAGATTCTAAAGGAAACTTATTTCTGAGAGCAAGTTTTACATAAGAGTTGGGCACACCGTCTTTGGAGTCAAGATGCCGGGGCTTGTAACCCAGCTCTGCTACCTACTTGATATGAGATTCTGGGTAGGTTACTTCATTCCTTTGTGTCCTTACCTGTAAATTAAGGGAAATGATAGTATCCTCTTTACAGAATTATTGTGAGTTGGTACATGAAAGCACTTAAAATAGTTCCTGGCATAGAATGAGTGCTCAATAGATGTTAGCTATTTTATTATTATACTATTATGATTGCCTAAGAGTTAGAGCCCTCAGCTGGAGTATCAGGTACAGAAGTCTGCAGGGCCTTGGCGGAGGAAGTCTCTGAAGAAGGATTCTTGGAGGAAATATGGAGGATATGTGACCTTGATGCTAAAGATAGGAAATTCTGCATAAAAAATGACTTGCACAGGAGGTAGATTACGTGGATTGGATATCTGTTTTTTGTGTGTTTTTTGTGTGTTTTTTGTTTTTTTGAGTCTGAGTCTCACTGTCGCCCAGGCTGGCGTGCAGTGGCATGCTCATGGTCACCACAGCCTCGACCTGCTGTGCTCAGGTGTTTCTTCCACCTCATCCTTCCAAGTAGCTGGAACCACAGGTGCATGCCTCCACACCTGGCTAATTTTTTTATTTTATTGTAGAGCGGAAGTCTCACCAAGTTGCTCAGGCTGGTCTTGAACTCCTGGGCTCAGGCAATCCTCTCACCGCCACCTCCCAAAGTGCTGGGATTATGGGCGGGGGGTATCTGTTTTGAACAACCAGGTGGGTTCTGTCTCACTGGTAATTGGCCTGGAAAATGCACATTCATGATGGGAATTGGGACTCTGTCAGGGAGAGGGGCAACCGGCTTCCCAGGGGGGATCTCATGTCCATTTCCATCTGCCATGGCTCCAGAACCTTCCCAGACCACAGAGAATGACGCAAAACCTTTCCCTGTTTACATGCCTAAAACTTCTGCTATAATGCTGTGGGTATCCTCTTAGCTATGACAAAGATATGGACGATACCTGACCCTTCCTCTTTACCCACAATTTCTTTTCAACCCCTGAGCAGACCACAGACCCCTCCATGTCCTAGGGCAAAGCAAACAGAAGTATAGAAGGGGTTGCTTCTTGCTGCATGTCATCTATCTTCAGTATTTCTGTGGTAGGTGTTTCTTCATAATTGTAAGATGCTGGCTACAGTAGCAAAAAGCAACAATGTCCCAAAGTAGGAAGAGTAAGAGAGAGAGATTTCTCTCATTCATCTCTCTCTTTATCCTAGGAAATATCCCCCTTAGTCTGACTGGACAGGACTGGATCACATGTCTACACAGTGACTCAAGGAGGCACAGAAATTGAGTATCTGGATTTTTGCTGCTTTTTTTTTTTTTTTTTGAGTTGGAGTCTCACTCTGTTGCCCAGGCTGGAGTGCAGTGACATGCTCATGACCACCACGGCCTCAACCTGCTGGGCTCAGGCGATCCTTCTGCCTCAGCCTTACAGGCATGTGTCACCATGCCCAGCTAAATTTTTTTTATTTATTGTAGAGACAAGTTCTCACCATGTTGCTCAAGCTGGTCTCGAACCCCTGAACTCAGGCAGTTCTCTCACCTCTACCTCCCAAAGTGCTGGGATTATAGGCATGAGCCACTGTGCCCAGCTTCTCTTCTTAGAATATGAAGAGGGTTCTGTTGGCAAGAAAGCAGGATAGGAAAATGGTTGCCATAAGCTGGGTGTGGTGGCGCATGCCTGTAGTCCCAGCTATTTTGGAGGCCTAAATGGGAGGATTGCCCAAGAGTTTGAGTTCAGCTTGAACAACGTAGTAAGATCCTGTCTCAAAAAAGAAAGAAAGAAAAAAGAAATGGCTGTTAGGTCGGTAACTAAAAGTGTCTGCCACACAATGGTAATACCAATTTCTTTCTTTCTTTTTTTTTTTTGAGTTGGAGTCTCACTCCATCGCCCAGGCTGGAGGGCAGTGGCACGCCCATGGCCACCACAGCCTCCACCTGCTGGGTTCAGGCAATCCTTCTGTCTCAGCCTTCCAGGTAGTCAGAACTACAGGCACTCACTACCATATTCGGCTAATTTTTTGATGTATTGTAGAGACAAGGTCTCGCAAAGTTGCCTAGGCTGGTCTTGAACCCCTGGGCTCAGGCAGTCCTCTAGCCTCGGCCTCCCAAAGTGCTGGGATTACAGGCTTCAGCCACTGTGCCCAGCCCGGTAATACCAATCTCAAATGATTACTTGACATTCTACACTTCAGCAGTGTAGTGACCAGACTTCAGCAGGCTGACATATCTTGTTGGGACAAAATGGATTTACTTAAAGATGCTACTGTCTGTGAGCAAATCCCTCTGACTCCCACTGACCTCTCCATCAAACTGGATCCTGATTTAATGCTGCAGTGGCGAGGGAGCCCTATGTGTCTTCCTCCTTGAGGCATCAGTGGAATTTGTGATCCCCTAAGAATCCATTTAATTTAATTAATCTAATAAAGGACAGCACAGGAGAGGCTGCTATTGTGCTGCAATGCTCAGGAGGTAGCTTTGTGTTTGCTTTTTTTTTCCTTAAGTTTGATTAAAAATCCAATAGAACAAACAAGTTACAATGTATAATTATCATTAATCTCAAAGCAAATTCTTTTCATGAATTTATTTTAAAAAAATACTCCAGGAATCTTATTCAGCCTTGAATTTAGTGGTGAATTCACCAGGGAGTTCCTTAAAGGTTTTGTTCTGACCCAATATTGGAAAGTTTAACTATTTTTTGGAGCATATTTTTCACTTTTTTGATCAGTGTTTTTTGCTCAAACTTAAAAAAAGAGCTTTTGTTTAACAATGCATGCTGGTTATAAAAGAAGTTAAAAATAAGCCGGGCTTGGTGGCTCACGTCTGTAATCTCAGCACTTTGGAAGACTGAGGTGAGAGGATTACCTGAGCTCACAGGTTTGAGACCAACCCGGGCAACATGGTGAGACCTCATTCCTACAATAAATCAAAATATCAGGCCGGGCTCGGTGGCTCAGCCTATAATCCCAGCACTTTGGGAGGCCAAGGCAAGAGGAATGCCTGAGCCCGCAAGTTCAAGACCAGCCCGGGCAATTGGCAAGACCTCGTCTCTACAATAAATAAAAAATTAGCCGGTGTGGTAGCGTGCGCCTATAGTTCCAGCTACTTGGAAGGCTGAGGCGGAAGGATTGCCAGAGTCCAGCAAGTCAAGGTTGTGGTGGCCATGAGCGTGCCACTGCACTCCAGCCTGGGCAACAGAGTGAGACTCTGACTTAAAAAAAAAAAAAAAGAAGATGAAAATAACATAAAACAATAGAAAGTAAGGTAAAAAAATTCCTTCCTTTTTCCATCTATACCTCCCCCTCAACCCTCCACTCACCACCCCTGGCAGCCAGTTTCCTGTTGTGAAGTCTCACTCCCAGAGTTGTCCACCATTAATTTCATTCTTGATCTCTACAGATATATACATATATATATATATGGGGGTATTTTTTAAAAACCATATTATATATTATTCCACAACCTTTTAAAATTTAACAATACATCCTAGTCAACTTTTCATATACTTATATACAGATTTATTTAATTCTTTTAAATCATGATATTATATTCCATAAAATGTACCTTTTGCAATTTTCAATTTTCAAAATACTTTTATCTCCCATTCCCTCCCCTTTTTTTAAAATAGAAAACAGTCTTCCTTTATTATATTGACTTTAAGGAGTTTTTAAAACAGCTCCACCGCTGGTCGTGGTGGCTCATGCCTGTAAACCCAGCACTTTGAGAGGCAGAGTCGAGAGAACTGACTGAGTCCAAGGGTTCAAGGCCAACCTGGGCAATCTGGTGCGTCATCGTCTCTACAATGAATCAAAAAATTAGCCGGGTGTTGTGACACACGCCTGTAGTTCCTGCTACTTGGAAGGAAGATTGAAGTGGAAGGATCCCCTAAGCCTAGCAGGTCAAGGCTTCAGTGACTGTGAGCATGCCATTGCACTACAGCCTGGGCGACAGAGTGAAACTCCAACTCAGAAAAAATAAATAGAAATAAAAAACCCAGATCCAATGAACTTTATTAATACTAAAATCTTGATAAAATACAATACTCTCTAGCATAGAAGAGGACTCTTTTTGATTTTATAGTGATGATGATTATGATACCACCTACTTGTGTTTACACATTTTAAGACAATTTTCTATAAAGGATCTCATTTAAACTCCATCTAATAATATTTTGTTCTAGAAATGCCTGCAGATTCTCCTGATAACATTGTTTTTATTGTAATAAAGTCTTACAGCTTGAACCGGGAACAGTAAGATAGTGTTATTATTCCTAACTGTGCAATCATTATTTAATAAAGTTGAAAATTAATAGCTTCAACATTACTACATGCCCAGACTTACCCAAATTTGAATGTAGATTTCCTGACTATATCCTGCTGTTTTCTACTTCTAAGCTTCAAAATACATGGAAAAGAATTGACAAATAAAAGAGAGAAAGATAATTCCAAAATTATAGTATTGAATTTAATACTCCATCACAAAAATCAGTAGAAAAACTGGACCAACACCTCAGTAGAAACTTGGAAAATTTATATAACACTATCAACCACCTTGATTTGATTGGTATTTTTATATTACTACATTAGGAACTGCTGAATATACCTTATTTTCAAGGGCTTATGATACGTTGATAAAAGTGACCATAAGGTAGTTCATAAAACAAGTCTCAAGAAATTTAAAGGCATTAAATCCTATAAAGTATGCTTTATTTTTACTGCAGAGGAATTAAATTAAAAATTAATAACCATACAATATTCAGGAAAACCTTGAATATTTAGAAATTAAAGAACACATATTTCTAAATAATTCATGGGCCTAAGAAGAATTCATAGAAAAAATTAGAAAACATTTGAACTATATGATACAGAACATACAATCTGGTAAAGTTTGTGTTAAAATTTGTTGTAAATAGCATTTAGAAGGAAAGATATTAACTTTAAATTTTTATATCAATGATCAAAGTTTGTACATTTTAAGAAGAGAGATTAAGAGGAACAGAGTAAACCCAAAAAGGTAGAAGAAAGAAAATAATAAAGGTAAGAGTAGATTAATGAGAAAAACCCAGATGAACAATAAGGAAATGACCAACAAAAATGACAGACCCTTAGCTAGAATAATCAAGAAAAAAATGAAATAAAAATAACCAATAAGGATTAGATAGATGTTATTGTTATAGATCCTATAGGCATCAACAAGATAATTTACTCTTATAAGCAATTGTATGCCCACAAATTTAACAAGCTAGATGAAACTGACAAATTTCCTGAAAAATACAACTTACTTAAACTGATACAAGATGAAACAGAAAATCTCAGTAGCCCTATAGCTATTAGAGAAATTAAATACATTATTAAAAATCTTCCCACAAGTCAGGCATGGTGGCTCATGCCTGTAATCCTAGCATTTTGGAAGACCGAGGCAAGAGGAGTGCTTGAGCCCAGGAGTTCAAGACCAGCCTAGGCAACTTCATGAGACCTTGCCTCTACAAAAAAATTTAAAAATTAGCCCAGTGAGGTGGCATACACCTGTAGTCCCAGCTACTCAGGAGGCTGAGATAGAAAGATCATTTGTTCCCAGAAGGTTAAGGCTGTGGTTAGCTGTGATTGGGCCACTGCACTCCTGTCTGGGTGACAAAGTAAGACTTTGATTCAAAAACAAACAAACAAATGAAAACAACTTCCCGCAAATAAAACACCCTCTAGGCCTAGATATGTATACTGGTGAATTCTATCAAACCTTCAAGGAAGATGTAAAACCACCATTACAGTCTTTAACAGAAAAGAGAGGAGAGAAAACTTCTCCATTCATTTTATGAGGCCTGCATAACCTTAACACTTAAACTTGAGAAAGACATTACAGATCAAGATCCATCAGGAACGCTGATGCAAAATCCTTTGCATTAAATTAGCAAATGGAATCCAACTCCTAGGAACACAAGATTGATTTAACATTCAAACTTCAATTGATGTCTTTCTTTTCCTACTAGGCCTGACACTATTTCTGCCAAGAGATTCCAAGACAGTCATGTGGGGCTTGCAGGAGAACCCCAACTATATAAGGTGGACTGATATGGGAAGCATTTTTGTCCCCATAGGCTCAAAACTCCTCTCCCTCACCCAGAGATGCCAAGGCAGCTGGGGGTCACCAATGGGAATTTCCCACCACATGCCTCTCTCACCAAGAGATATCTGGTGATCTGGTCTGAGAAAACCTTTTTTGTCTCTTGGGATAGTACCAGAAGCATCAAATAAACTGAACAGCTCAAAATAACACCTCAGACCAAGTATGGTGGCTCATGCCTGTAATCCCAGCACTTTAGGAAGATTGCCTGAGACCAGCCTGGGCAACAAGGCAATAACTTGTCTTTACAATAAATCAAGAAATTAGCTGGGCATGGTGGCATGCACCTACTTCCAGCTTCTTGGAAGGCTGAGGCTGAAGGATCACCTGAGCCCAACAGGTTGGGGCTGCGGTGGCTGTGATTGTACCACTGCACTCCAGCCTGGGTGACAGAGTAAGAACCTGACATTAAAAAGAAAAAATCACAGCCAGGCTTGGTGGCTCAGCCCATTATCCCGCGCCTTTGGGAGGCTGAGATGAGTGGATTGCCTGAGCCCGCGGGTTCAAGACCCGCCTGGGCAGGCGAGACCTCATCTCTACAATAAATCCAAAAAAAAAAAATTAGCCGGGCATGGTAGCGCATGCCTGTAGTTCCAGCTACTTGGAAGGATGAGGCGGAAGGATCGCCCGAGCCCAGCAGGTCCAGGCTGCGGTGGCTGGGAGCGGCCACTGCACTCCAGTCTGGGCGACAGTGAGACTCCAACTCAAAAAAAAAAAGAAAAAATCACACCTCAAACTCTGAATGTTAAACTTCCATTGAATCTACACCCCACATAAATAGGTTGAGACTTACATGTTAAACCTGAACAGAGTGACTGACGGCTAAAATAAAAGATTTAGGCTGGGCTCATTGACTCAGCCTGAAATCCCAGCACTTCGGGAGGCCAAGGTGAGAGGATTGCCTGAGCCCAAGGGTTCGAGACCAGCCCGGACCACTTGGCAAGACCTCATCTCTATAATAAATAAAAAAATTAGGAACAACACCTTCAGGTCCCCTCCCACTGTGGGAACTTTTCTGTCCTCTCAATAAATCCTGCTTTCTCACTTAAAAAATAAAAAAATAAAAATAAATTTAAAAATTAGCCAGGCGTGGTAGCACACACCTGTAGTTCTGGCTACTTGGAAGGCTAAGGTGAAAGTATCAACTAAGCCCAGTAGGTTGATGCTGGAGTGTGCTACTGCACTCCAGCTGGGGCAATGGAGTGAGACTCCAACTAAAATAAAATAAAGTAATAAAATAAAATTTACATAGGACCCAGAGTCTCCTAATAAAATAGAAAAATGTACAGAATACAATTAAAAATCACCCAAAAACTATGAACCAAGAAAATCACAATTTGAATGAGAAATAACAAGCATTCATCATAAAAATGTTTTCAACAATCAATTACACATTCTCTTGAAACAAATGAAAATGAAAAATGGCCAGGCGTGGTGGCTCATGCTGGTAATCCCAGCACTTTGGGAGGCAGAGGCGAGAGGATTACTGGAGCCCACGAGTTCAAGACTAGCTGTGGCAACATGGTGAGACCTCGTCTCTACAATAAATCAAAAAATTAGCTGGGTGTGGTGGCACTTGCCTGTGGTTCCAGCTACTTGGAAGGATGAAGGGGAAGGATTGTCTGAGCCCAGCAGGTTGAGGCTGAGGTGGCCATGAGCATGCCAGTACACTCCAGCCTGGGTGACAGAGTGAGACTCTGACTCAAAAAATAGAAAAGAAAAAATGGAAAATCTCAGTAAAATATAGATGTTATTTAAAAGAAGAGAATGGGAATCATAAAACCAAAACATACAACAAAAATTTTGTTAAAATTTTTTGTAGAGATAAGGTCTCACGATGTTGCCTATGTTGGTCTCAAACTCCTGTCCTCAAGCAATCCTCCTGCTTAGAGCTCCCAAATTGCTGGAATTAAAGGTGTGACCCACTGTGTCCAGCCCAATAACAATTTTAAAATCTTGCTTGACAGCCAAATAGTAGAGTGGAGATGACAAAGGATAGAATCAGTGAACTTGTCTATAATCTCAGCACTCTGGAAGGCTGAGATAAGAGGATTGCTTGAGCTCAGGAGCTTGAGACCAGACTGGGTAACATAGCGAGATCCTGTCTCTACTAAAAATAAAAAGTAAAAGATGCAGTGAACTTAAGGATAGAACAGTAGAATTCACTCAATCTAAACAATGGAGAGGAAATAGAAAAAGCACTTCAGAGACCTGTAGAAAATAATGAAAGATCCAGCATTTTTATCATCAAAGTCCCAGAAGAAGAGGAGACAGGGAGTAGGGCAGAAAGAGTGTTTGAAGAGATATGATCGCAAACCCTCCACATTTGACAAAAGACGCATCTTACAGATCCATAAATCTGAGCAAATCCCAAAAATGAGATACCCAAAGAAATCCATGCTAAGACACCTCATGATTAAACTTTTGCAAACTAAAGATCAACAAGTAAAATCTTGAAAGCAGTCAGAGAGACACCATACCTTATGTACAGGGGAACACCAATTCAAATGTCAACAAATTTCTCATCTGAAACCACTGAGACCAGAGGAAGTGTCACATTATTTCTAAGGTGCTGAAAGAAAATTGCCAATTATAAATTCTATTTCTGGTGGAACTATTGTTTAGGAATAAAGGGAAAATAAAAACATTGTCAGACTTGGAAAACTCAACAAATTTAAAACTGCCTTTAAAGAGTGTCTAGGCCAGGTGTTAAAACTGCCTTTAAAGAGTGTCTAGGCCAGGTGTGGTGGCTCAGCCTGTAATCCCAGCACTTTGGGAGGCCAAGGTGAGAGGATTGCCTGAGTCCAGGGGTTCGAGACCAACCTGGGCAACTTGGTGAAACCTCATCTCTACAATAAATTACAAAAACTAGCCAGGCATGGTGGCGTGCATCTATCGTTCCAGCTATTTGAAAGGCTGAGGTGGAAGGATTGCCTGAGCCCAGCACATTGAGTCTGCCATGACCATGAGCATGCCACTGCATTCCAGCCTGGGTGACAAACAGCGAGACTTCAACTAAAAAAAAAAAAAAAAAAAGAGTGGCTAAAGGAATGTCTTTCGAACACGGAGGAATGATTTAAAAAAAAAAAAAAAGGAATCTTCGAGCATCAGGAATAAAAAAGGAAGAAGAGAAGGAGCAGAAACACAGAAACAAAGAACCGAGTATTACATGTTCTCACTCATAAGGGGACCTTGAACAACTATCGTAATACTATATCAGAAAGGGATTGGCAGTAGTGGGAAGCTGCCAGGGGAGGGGAGGGCACACCTCATCAACAAGGGTACCTGCATAATGAACACTTGTATACCTAATCCTTAATTGTACCCCACATATTTAAAATTAAAAATTAAAAAAAAAGGAGCAGAAGCCGGGCTCGGTGGCTCAGCCTGTAATCCCGCGCCTTGGGAGGCTGAGGTGAATGGATTGCCTGAGCCCGCGGGTTCGAGACCCACCTGGGCAACTTGGTGACACCTCATCTCTACAATAAATCAAAAATGAGCCAGCTGTGGTAGCGCACGCCTGTAGTTCCAGCTACTCGGAAGGCTGAGGCGGAAGGATCGCCGGAGCCCAGCAGGTCGAGGCTGCGGCGGCCGGGAGCAGCCACTGCACTCTAGTCTGGGCGACTGAGTGAGACTCCAACTCAAAAAAAAAAAAAAAGGAGCAGAAACAAATATACACTATAGACTATCCTTTTCCTCATGAGCTAATAAATCATATTTGATGACCAAAACAAACATTATAACACCATTTGATGTTGAAGGCAATGATATTTTAAAATGGATACAAGGACCTGAATGGAATTGAGATTCTAAACTCCAAAAGGTAAAATGATACCAGTAGATGTTATGTCACAGATGTATATTAAAATACCCAAAGTAACACTACACAAATATAAATACAGTTGATCCTTTAACAACACTGGGGTTAGGAAGACCAACGCCCCCATACAGTTGAAAATCCATGTGGCCGGGTCTGGTGGCTCAGGCTGTAATCTCGCCCTTTGGGAGGCCGAGGTGAGTGGATTGCCTGAGCCTGAGGGTTCGAGACCCACCTGGGCAACTTGGCGAGACCTCATCTCTACAATAAATCAAAAATTAGCCGGGTGCAGTAGCGCACGGCTATAGTTCTGGCTACTTGGAAGGCTGAGCGAAAGGCTCACCAGAGCCCAGCGGGGCGAGGCTGCAGTGGCCAGGAGCGTGCCACTACACTCCAGTCTGGGCGACAGAGTGAGACTCCAACTCAAAAAACAAAAACAAAAACAAAACAAATCCGAAAATCCATGTATAGGGCAACCCCTTCAGGTCCCCTCCCACTATGAGAGCTTTTCTGTCCTCTCAATAAATCCTGCTTTCTCACTTAAAAAAAAAAAAAATCCATGTATAACTTTTTTTTTTTTGAGTTGGAGTCTCATTCCATTGCCCAGGCTGGAGTGCAATAGCACACTCACAGCCATCCCAGCGTCTGTAGTTCCTGCTACTTGGAAGGCTGAGGTAGAAGGATCGCCTAAGCCCAGCAGGTTGAGGCGACAGTGGCCATGAGAGTGCCACTGCACTTCAGCCTGGGCGACAAGAGTAAGGCAACTCAAGAAAAAAAAAGAAGCTCAAGGATTCTCTGTATGCCCAGGGAACACGGTATTATGACAGGAAACAAAGTGGCTGTGGTGGGCAAACTAAACCTATTTTCTGGAAAAAAGGATAAAACTATAAAGAAGATTGTGCTGAGACTTGAGTGCGTTGAGCCCAACTGCACATGTAAGAGAATGTTGGCTATTAAGAAATGCAAGCATTTTGAACTGGGAAGAGGTAAGAAGAGAAAGGGCCAAGTGATCCAGTTCTAAATGTCATATTAGCCAGGTTCAGTGGCTCAGCCTGTAATCCCGCGCCTTTGGGAGGCTGAGGTGAGTGGATTGCCTGAGCCCGCGGGTTCGAGACCCACCTGGGCAGCGAGACCTCAGCTCTATAATAAATAAATAAATCAATCAGCCGGGCGTGGTAGCGCATGCCTGTAATCCCGACGACTTGGAAGCCTGAGGCGGAAGGATCACCGGAGCCCAGCAGGTCGAGGCTGCGGTGGCCGGGAGTGGCCACTGCACTCCAGTCTGGGCGACAGAGTGAGACTCCAACTCAAAAAAAAAACCAAAAAAACTAAGTGTCATATTATGTTTAATTATGAAGAGAAAAAAAATATCTTCAGGTTATGTTCACTACACACAAAAAAAAAAAAAGAAGCAGCTGGGTGTGGTGGCTCACACCTGCAATCCCAGCACTTTGGGAAGCTGAGGTCAGAGGATTGCCTGAACCCAGAGATTCAATACAAGCCTGCACAACTTGGCCAGATCTCGTGTCTCTCCAATAAATAAAAAAAGAAAAGAAAAGAAAGAGTGAGGAGGTGCCAGACTCTTTTTAACTACAAGCTCTCATGGAAACTAAACTCATTCACCCCTGAGAGAGGGCATTAATCTATTTATGAGGGATCTGCCCCCATGGCCCAAACACCTCTAGGCACCCACCTCAACATTAGGGAACAAATTTCTTTCTTCTTTTTTTTTTTTGAGTTGGAGTCTTACTTACCCAGGCTGGAGTGCAGTGTCACGCTCACAGCCACCCCAGTGTGGACCCGCTGGGCTCCAGCAATCCTTCCGCCTCAGCCTTCCAAGTAGCCAAAACTACTGGTGGGCACTACTATGCCCGGCTAATTTTTTGACTTATTGTAGAGACGAGGTCTTGTCAAATTCCCCAGGTTGGTCTCAAACCTGTGGACTCAGGCAATCCTCTCACCTCGGCCTCCCAATGTGCTGGGATTACAGGCTTGAGTCACCACGCCCAGCCAAAAGCTGGTTGTTTAAAAGAGCCTGGCACCTCCCTTCTCTCTCTTGTTCCCTCTCTCACCACATGACCTGCCCGTTCCCCCTTGACTTTCCACCATGATTTTAAGTTTCCTGAGGCCTTACCAGAATCAGATGCTGGCACTATGCTCCTTATACAGTCTGCAGAACAGTGAGCCAAAAATAAACCTCTTTTCTTCATAAATTGCCCAGTCTCAGGTACTCCTTTATAGCAATGCAAAATGAACTAATACAGAAAATAGGTACTGAGGAGTCCGGATTTGCTATAAAGATATCTGAAGGTATGGAAGCTGCTTTGGAACTGAGTAATAGGCAGAAGTTGAAAGAGTTTGGAAGGCTCAGAAAAAGACAGGAAGATGAAGGAAAGTTGGGAGCTTCTTAGAGAGGGGTTAAGTGGTTGTGACCAAAATACTGATAGAAATACGGACAGTGAAGGCCAGGCTGACAAGGTCTCAGATGAAAATGAGGAACTTATTGGGACTTGGAGCAAAGGTCACCCTTGTTATGCCTTAATAGAGAACTTGGCCACATTGTGTCCATGCCCTAGGTTTTTGTGGAAGGCTGAACTTGAGAGTGATGACTTAAGAGTGTCTGACAGAAGAAATATCTAAGCTGCAAAGTGTTCAAGAAGGAGGGGTGGCTGCTTCTAACAGCCTACGATCAGATATGGGAGCAAAGGAATGACCTAAGTTTGGAACTCATAATTAAAAGGGAAGTAGAGCATAAAATTTTGGAAAATTTGTAGTCTGGCCTTGTGGTAGAGAAGAAAAGGACATTTTCAGGGGAAGAACCCAGTTGGGTTTAGGAACAATCACTTGCTAGAGAGATTAGCATGACTAAAAGTGAACGGGGTGGTAATATTCAAGACAGTGGGAAAAACACCTTGAAGGCATTTCAGATATTCAAAGCAGCTCCTCCCATCACAGGCTCTGAGGGCTACCAGGAAAGACTGGCCTTGGGGGTGGGGTAGGCACAGAGCAATGCAGCCCTGAGCCACTGTGGAAGCCTGCTTCCCGCATCCCAGCTGATCCTCCAGCTTGCGCTTAAAGTGCTCCAGGTTGACCTTGGGTTACCATTCCGGACGCACAAGCCGTGAGCCTTGGCAGCTTTCTTTCTTTTTTTTTTTTTTTTTTTTTGAGTTGGAGTCTCACTCTGTCGCCCAGACTGGAGTGCAGTCCGGTGATCCTTCTGCCTCAGCCTTCCAAGTAGCTGGAACTACAGGCGCGCGCTACCATACCCGGCTAATTTTTGATTTATTGTAAAGATGAGGTCTTGCCAAGTTGCCCAGGCGGGTCTCGAACCCGCGGGCTCAGGCAATCCTCTCACCTCAGCCTCCCAAAGACGCGGGATTACAGGCTGAGCCACCGAGCCCGGCTCCTTGGCAGCTTTCATGTGTTGTTAAGCCTCCGGGTGTGCAGAATGAAAGCTATGGAGAGTTGGCAGTTTCCATCCAGATTTCAGAGAATACGTGGGAAGGCCGGGGTGCCCAGTCAGAAGCCTGACGCAGGAACGGACAGCACCCCACTGCCTACCAGAAAGCCTCTACTAGGGCAGTGC
Organism: Carlito syrichta; assembly: GCF_000164805.1. Classification (NCBI taxonomy): domain Eukaryota; kingdom Metazoa; phylum Chordata; class Mammalia; order Primates; family Tarsiidae; genus Carlito; species Carlito syrichta. The sequence continues at coordinate 220,393 of NW_007249869.1, read as the reverse complement.
TTAGGGGAAATGTGGGGTTGGAGCACCTACACAAAGTCCCCACCAGGGAACTGCTGAGTGGAACTGGGGACAGGCTGCTGCTCTCCAGACCTCGGAACTGTTGAGCCACCGGCAGCATACATCCTCAACCTGGAAAAGCTGCAGGCATTCAAGTTCAACCATGAGAGCAGTCACGTAAGCTGTGCCCAGAGAAGTCACTGGGGCGCGACTGTCCAAGGCTTTGGGAGCCTACTTCTCACACCAGTGCGCCCAGGATGCCAGACATGGAGTCAAGGATTATTTTGTAGTTTTAAGATTTAGTATCTGCACTGCTGGGTTTCAGATTTGCATGGGGCCTGTTGCCCCTTTGTTTTGGTTGATTTCTCCCTTTGGGAATGAGAATGTTTACCCATTATCACCATTTGTTTTTTTTTGAGTTGGAGACTCACTCTTGTTGCTCAGGCTGGAGGGCAGTGGCACGCTCATGGCCACTGCAACCTGGACCTGCTGGGCTCAGGTGATCCTTTCACCTCAGCCTTCCAAGTAACTGGAACCAGAGGCATGTGCCACCAAGCCCGGCTAGTCTTTTGATTTATTGTAGATATAAGGTCTTGTATGTTGTCCAAGTTGGTCTTGAACTCCTGAGCTCAGGCAGTCCTCTTATCTCAGCCTTCCAAAGTTCTGGGATTACAGGTGTGAGCCACTGTGCCCAGCCACCATTGTATCTTGAAGTATATCATTTGTTTTTGATCAGGTTCCTAGGTGGAAAGAACTTTCCTTAAGTCTCAGATGAGACTGGATTTTTTTTTTTTTTTTTTTTT
>NW_007249869.1:203721-219573 GCF_000164805.1 Carlito syrichta | reverse complement strand
TTTTTGGTTACTTATTGTAGAGATGAGGTCTTGCCAAGTTTCCCAGGCTGGTCTTGAACCCGCAGGCTCAGGAAATCCATTCGCCTCAGCCTCCCAATGTGCTAGGATTACAGGCAGAGCCACCAAGCCCAGCCAAGACTTTGGACTTCTGAGTTGATGCTGGAGTGATTTAAGACTTTTGGGGAAGTATTGGGAAGGGATGATTGTATTTTGCAGTGTAAGGACATGAGATTTAGGGGACTGGGGGTGGAATGATATAGTTTGGGTGTTTGTCCCCTCCAAATTTCATGTAGACATGTGATCTCCAGTGTTGGAGGTGGAAATTAGTGGAAGATGTTTAAGTCATGGGGACTGGTCCTTCATGAAAAACTGGGTGCTGTTCTTACAGTAATAAGCGAATTCTTGCTCCATTAGTTCATGTGAGAGCTGGTTGTTTAAAAGAGCCTAGTACCTTACTTTTCCCTCCTCTCTCACCATGTGACCCACCTGACCCCCCCCTTCCCTACCATGACTATAAGCTTCCTGAGACCTCACCAGAAGCAGATGCTATGCAGATGCAAATGCAGGCACTATGCTTCTTGTACAGTCTGCAGAACAGTGAGCCAAAAATTACCCACTCTCAACCTCATGAAACCAACAAGCTTCTGCAAAGCAAAAGAAACCATCAAGAGAGCAGGAAGACAGTCCACAGAATGGGGAAAAATATTTGCCAACTGTATATCTGACAAAGGCCTAACATCTAGGATCTACAAGGAACTCAAATGCGCTGAAACGAAAAAAACAAACAGCCCCATTAAAAAATGGGCAAAAAACATGAATAGACACTTCTCAAAAGAGATATATGGGCAGCTAACAGACACATGAAAAAGTGTTCAGCCTCAGTCATCATCAGAGCAATGCAAACCAAAACCACACTGAGATACCACCTAACCCCAGTAAGAATGGCCATCATTAACAAAACAAACAACAGATGCTGGCAAGGATGGATTTAGAGTCTGTCATATCAGTGATCTATCACAGAAACAAAGAACAGAGTACCACATGCTCTCAGTCATAAGTGGATCTTGAACAATTATAATACTATAAGAAAGTGGTTGGCTGTAGTGGGAAACTGTGAGAGGGGGATGGGATTGGCAGTTGAGGGAAACTGGCTGCAGGGGGTGGGGTGGGATTGGCAGTTGACGAAAACTGGCTAGGGGAGGGAGGGACATACAGCATCAACATGGGTGCCTGCATAATCAACATTTGTATACCTAACCCTGAATTGTACCCCACATCTTCATAATAAAAAAAAAATTACCCAGTCTCAGGTACTCCTTTATAACAATGCAAAATGAACTGATACAAGTATATAAAAAACACGACTCAACTGTGTGCCACATATGAGAAACTGAGTTCAAATCATCAAAATAGGTAGGTTGAAAGTAAAAGGATGAGAGAAGTTATACCATGCAAACAATCCGTACTAGCAGGAGCGCTATATTAATATCTGATAAAGTAGTTTTCAGAAAAAAAATAAATAACTAGATGCAAAGGGGGATGCTATACAACGAAAAAAGAATGAATTCACTGGGAGACATAATGATCCTAAATGTGTATGCACCAAACAACAGAGCCTCAAAACACCTGAAATGAAAATTTGTGGAGCTGAAAGGAGAAATAGACAAATCCACAATCGAGTCCTCTCTTGATACATGTGTACATGCCATTTCAACAGCACAATAAACCAACCAGACCTAACTGACATACATACATAGAACGCAACAGTAGAAGAGTCCATGGAACATCATCAAGACAGACCATATCCTGGGCCATAAAATAAACCTTGACTAATTTAAAATAATTTGAAATCATACAGAGTATGTTCTCTGATCATAATGGAATCACACTAGAAATCAATAACAGAAAAACAATAGGAATATTTCTAAAACATGGAATTTATTCAACAGACTTCTCAATAATGCGGGGCTCAAAAATAAAATCTCAAATGAAATTTAAAAATATTTTAAACTCAAAATGAAAACACAACTTATAAAAGTTTATGGAATGCAGCTTATAGCAGTGCTGAGAAGAAAATTTATGACACTAAAGCATATATTAGAAATGAGGGCTGGATGTGGTGGCTTACATCTGTAATCTCAGTGCTTTGAGAGGCTGAGGCAGGAGAATCACTTGAGGCCAGGAGTTCAAGACCAGCTTAGGCAGCATAATGAGACCCTCTCTCTACAGAAAAAATAAAAATATGTAATCTACCATGTCAACAAACTATAAGAAAAGTCATATATTTATCTATAACATACAATATATGTATATGTAATGTATAAAAATATATATATGTATCTTTCAGATAGGATCTCACTATGTTGCCCGGGCTGGCCTCAAACTCCCAGGCTCAAGCAATTCTATTTCAGCTTCCTAAGTAGCTGGGAATACAGGTGCACATCACCATATCCAGCTAAAATATATTTTAATATATATCCAATGCATTTGACATGCTAGCCACAAATAAGAAAATAAAGTTTAAGCTTCATCTACAATAGTGCCCCTAAATGCAAAATACTTAAGAATCTACTGAAGACTTCCACGTCTTTTACACTGAGAATATTGCTGTGATTTTAAAGCTCCAAATGAAGATATATACCATGTTGGTGAGTTGTAGAACTAAATATCACTTCAGTCCAAGTCAATCTACATATACAATGCAATCCCAGTCTAATTTCCCTCATCTTTTAAAATAGAAATTGACAAAACAGATTTTAAAGTTAAATGTATATGCAAACAAACTAGAATTGCCAAAGCAATTAAAGAAGAACAATGTTGGAGGTCTCGCTGTACTTTGAATAAGAGAGTGCCCATGCTATTTCTATTATTGTATTCATCATGTTTTACTGCAATTATTGTTAATACAATGTGTGCTCCTTGAGGAATGGGACTATGTCTTCATTACCATCTGTGTCCTTTAACATAACCACAAATGTTTTCAGTAAAATGTATTGAATTGGTTAAAAAGTAATTACCATTTTGCATTTATATGATTTTAAAAATTGAGAGAAAAAGAAAGACTGGGCATCCCAATCACTGAGCAGGTGGGCAGGACTCTGGTGATAGCATCAGAAGTGTTGCCAGCTTTTTTGCTTTCCAAGAGCAAGCTCCAGGACCTTGGGACTGTGGTTTTTCATTTAACACATGGGGAACTTCCCTTGAGGTTATTCAGTGAGTTTGGTTTTACATCAAGGAGTTACTTGGAGTCTGGCTTCAGCCAATCCTAGACTTAATTATTCATGGCAAATATTACTTGCCAATTAACATGTTTGTTTATACCGACTAATGATTCTGGTCTTCATCACATGGGGCTTTTCTGATTTAACATTATGCATCACTCAGTTCTCCAAGGTGAAACAGAGGGCCCCATTTGAATATTTAAGGTGAACTTCTTAGTTCTGGGCAACAACAGCTCATGCATTTTCTATCTTGCCAATTCTCTAAAACTTTATTCTTAATCCATAGCCCTGTGGACTTTTATAAATAGCTTTCATAATTCCAAAAGTCCACCTACTTTATCTTAGCAGAAGTTGCAAATTGGTATTGGTTCGTATATTTGTGTATTTCCAACCATTATTCCCACCCAAAGTTGTTTATTTGTGATGAGATTTGGTCCAGCTTAGTGTCCATTGAGATGATCCATAATGGCTTTTGAAGTCAACTATTTTCTGATTGTTTATCTCCTGGAAAATTCATAGCACATCATTGAAGCCATTCCAACCAAAGCTTGTTTTTCCTTCCATTAAGTCATTAAGAACAACACCAAATCATATAAGAAGCTTTTTCCATCCAGAAAAAAACAAAGATGCTCCTATTTGGTTTTCTGGGTTTCTCATTTTCACATTTTCTAAGAAGATTTAGATAATGCCAAGGTGATACAAAACAAATAATCTGCTTATTTAGATAAAGCTATCCAATACTTGTCTACTCAGGGGGTGGGTGTCTGAGACACAAGACACATGCATTGAATTATTATATTCAATCTCACAGATATCTACAGGTAGATGTCCACAGGTGGCATCCAACCAGTCAGTGTTTGTTGAGCATCTGTAACATGCCACCATAAGTGCTGAGGATTCTAAAGATGAAACAGGCAAGTTTCCTAGACATATGTATACAAATCAGGCAAATAAGTGTATGATAAAGATTCATAAAGAAGTATGAATTAGCCGGGCTCGGTGGCTCAGCCTGTAAACTCGCACCTTAGGAGGCTGAGGTGAGTGGATTGCCTGAGCCCGCGGGTTCGAGACCCACCAGGGCAACTTGGTGAGACCTCATCTTTACAATAAATCAAAAAATTAGCCGGGCATGGTAGTGTACGCCTGTAGTTCCAGCTACTTGGAAGGCTGAGGCGGAAGGATCGCTGGAACGTAGCAGGTCGAGGTTGCGGTGGCCGGGAGCGGCCACTGCACTCCAGTCTGGGTGACAGAGTGAGATTCTGCTTAAAAAAAAAAAAGTATGAATTAATGCTATTAAAATTGAAGTGGGGGAAAAACCCCTTCCAACTGGCCAGACTCTAGGAGATTTCATAAGGGAACATGGAATTTGAACTGGGCCTTGAAGGAGTGATAATAGTTCCATCTGGAAGGAAGGATATGTCATGTGGATGAAATAGGACACGCAAAGGCTTGGAAATCAGAAAGTTGTAGGCTATGTGCTTAGTCATCTGGTGAGCAAAATTTTAATATGCCAGTTGTGTCATTCATAATGGTGAAGAGATAGGAAGCAGTTGGTAGCTTTGATCAAAAGTTATTTCTTCCGCCGGACCTGGTGGCTCATGCCTGTAATCCCAGCACTTTGGAAGGTGGAGGCAAGAGGATTGCCTGAGCCCAGAGGTTCAAGACCAGCCTGGGCAACTTGGTGAGACCTCATCTTTACAATAAATCAAAAAATTAGCCGGGCGTGGTGGTGCATGCCTGTAGTTCCAGGTACTTGGAAAACTGGGTGGAAGGATCACCTGAACCCAGCAGCTCAAGGGTCTGGTGGCTGTGAGCATGCCACTGCACTCCAGCCTGGGCAACAGAGTGAGACTTCAACTCAAAAATAAAGTTATTGCTGGGCTCGGTGGCTCAGCCTGTAATCCCGCGCCTTTGGGAGGCTGAGGTGAGTGGATTGCCTGAGCCTGTGGGTTAGAGACCCGCCTGGGCAGCGAGATCTCATCTCTACAATAAATCAAAATGAGCTGGGCATGGTAGCGCGCGCCTGTAGTTCCAGCTACTTAGAAGGCTGAGGTGGAAGGATCGCCGGAGCCCAGCAGGTCGAAACTGTGGTGGCCGGGAGCGACCACTGCCCTCCAGTCTGGGTGACAGAGTAAGACTCCAACTCAAAAATAAATAAATAAAATTATTTCTGCACCATCTAGGGATTGCTTGCTTGAGGAAGATTTTTTTTTCCCTAAAGAATAGTTTACTCAGTATATGTGAAGAATTTGCCTTACACACTATACGGGCATTTGGTTTCTCTCTGTTGAACAGGGTTGAGGGAGTCAGGGCATAGTCCTGCTTTGACAACATAGGGACTTGTTAGATCTGTTCATAGGCAAAGAGGTTCCTACAAAATGGGGATACAGTTTTAATGATTGGTACCTGATACAAATGTCAATTTTTAGAACCACAGCATATTAGATAAGGAAGAATCTCAGTGACTGTTGAGTTTTGTGCCTATACTCTGTTCCAGAGAAAAATAGGCCTCACTACATAGTAAAGTTACTTGTCCAAGATGTCCTGCAAGGTTGATGAAGAAATACACCTCAAATTGAATTCCTTCACATTTTGATTCAGTTATTATCCATACTAGGGAACAGAAGAATTTGATGGGTAACATCAAATCGTTTTACTTGAACTTGGAGTGTGATTTTTCTATCACCCTCCAAGTTTCTATGTTGTTTTAAGTCTATGTTGTTTTCATATAATTCAGAAAGCAAAGGTAACTTAATAAATTTTGTGTGACTTAAGCTAATACTAACATTAGTTTGCAAATTCTGAGCTTGCTCTTTGGATGTGACCATTAGGGACAGGGAAAAAATGCTTCAGGATTGTATTGAGTGAAAAGTAGATTCAAACTTGAATGTGCAATATTTATGAATACTAACTACATGCAATTTCCTGAGATAAGAGTTCACATACATCATTTAATCCTTACAACAGCACTCTGAGGTAGATACTATCATGACTATTTTACCATTTTTTGTTTTAGTCCAAATCTTACCCTGTCACCCAGGCTGGAGTATAGTGGCATGATCATAGCTCACCATAGCCTTGACCTCCTGGGCTCTGGTGATCCTTCCACCTTAGTCTCCAGAGTAGCTGAAACTATAAGCACTTGTCACTATGCCTAGCTAATATTTTTGATTTTTTTTAGAGATGAGATCTTGCTATGTTGCCCAGCCTGGTCTTGAATTTCTGGGTTCAAGCAATCCTTTCGCTTTTGGCCTCCCAAAGTACTAGGATGATAGGTGTGAGCCGCCATGTCCAGCCTATTTTACATTTAAGGAAATTAATACACAGTTAATTAACTTGACTAAGGCCCCTTAGCTAGTAAATGGTAGGAATTAGGCAATATAGCTCAAGTATATACACCCAACTCCCAGGCTAAGTATAATGGGCCTAACAATGGTATGTCTCTCACAGAGTTGTTATCAGCATCTCATGAGTTAATACATGTGAAGTGTCTACCTCAATATCTGGTGTGTAATAAATATTCAGTAAATGATAAGGACTAGGTGTGGTGGCTCACACCTGTAGTCCCAGCACTTCAGGAGGCCAGGGTGGGCAGATTGCTTAAACTCAGGAGTTCAAGACCAGTCTGGGAAACATAGTAAAACTTGCTCTCTACAAAAAATAAAAATATTAGCTGGGCGTGGTGGCGTCTACCTGCTGTCCCAGCTATTCAGAATGCTGAGGCAGAAGGATCACTTGAGTCCAGGAGGTCAAGGCTTCTATGAGCCATGATCATGCCACTGCACTCCAGCCTCAGCCACAGAGTGAGACTCTGACTCAAAAAAAAAAAAAAGCAAAACGATAAAAACTGGTACGGGAAGATCAAGTTAGTTGTCTAGAATTCTATGTGGCTAGACTAACAAAAGAGCATCACCCTGTTAACCTTCATAACAATGTAATTTGTTGTTTTGTTTAATTTTGCTTCAGACATCTTATTAATGTAAGTTTTCACAGGCCAGTAAGAGTAAAATTTGAGTTCCATGTTTAACATGTACAAAACTAAACATGGATTAGTTCCTCAGTCACCGTGACTCGAGCATTTAAAAAATATATATGCTGGCCAGGCTCAGTGACTCAGCCTGTAATCCCAGCACTTTGGGAAACTGAGGTGAGTGGATTGCCTGAGTCCATGGGTTTGAGACCAGCCCGGGTAACTTGGTGAGACCTCGCCTCTACAATAAATAAATAAAAAAAATTAGCCAGGCGTGGTAGTGCATGCCTGTAGTTCCAGATACTTGGAAGGCTGAGGCCCAGCAGGTCAACGCTGGAGTGACCGTGAGTGTGCCATTGCACTCCAGCCGGGCGACAGAGTGAGAATCCAACTCAAAAAAAAAAAAAAAAGTATATATATATATTAAAAAAAAAAAAAAAAAAAATATATATATATATATACTATATTCATGTTCATAGTGGCATTATTCACAATAGCCAAAAGGTAGAAGCAACCTAGTGTCCGTGGACAGATGGAGGGATAGGCAAAATGTGCTATAAATATACAATAAAATATTGTTCAGCATTAAAAAGGAAAGAAATTCTGACACATGCTACAATATGTGTGAACCTTGAACATATCAAAATAAACCAAATATGCCAGTCACAAAAGGACAAATATTTTATGATTTCATTTATGTGAGGTGCCTGGATTAGTCAAATTTATAGAGACAGAAAGTAGAATAGTGGTTACCAAGGACTGGAGAGAGGGAGAAATGGGGAATTATTATTTAATGGGTACAGAGTTTCAGACTTGCAAGATGAGAAAAGTTCTGGAGACACGATGGTGATGACTGTACAACAATATGAATATACTTAATACCACTGAACTGTACACTTAAAAATGGTTAAAGTGGTAAATTTTATGCTATATATAGTACTGTAATTTTCACTGCTTGTGCAAAAAATTGAAATTCTATATATTCAACTAAAATGCAAAGGGTTTCACAGTCATTACAATGCAAATGAAGCGTTTTTGAAAATAGATAAAAGTAATGTCCTTTCTTACATGTTGTGAATGCTCACTTGATAAAAGTTTTGTTTGTTTTGAGTATTAAGATATATTAATTGAGGTCTTCAGTATTCAACGGTCAAATGCTGGGTTTCAGTAATCCTCTTCTCTGCTATTTTTCTGATTATCTGATTTCCAACATCTAATTCTCCTAGGGAATTTACTACTCCCTTACAGCAGGTGAACAGTTTTTATAATTTCAATATTCAAAAATTTGAGGAAACTATGGAGTGGTAAGCCACCGTAGAAAGAGATGCTGTTATCTTAGAGATACTCCATTACGAGTAAATTGGGTGGGGTGCAGTAGCTCATCCTGTAATCCCAGCACTTTGGGAGACCAAGGCGAGAAGATTGCCTGAGCCCGGGGGTTTGAGACCAGCCTGGGCAACTTGATGAGACCTCGTCTCTACAATAAATCACAAAAACTAGTTGGGTGTGGTGGTGTGCGTCTGTAGTTCCAGCTACTTGGAAGGCTGAGGCAGAAGGATCACCTAAGCCCAGCAGGTCGAGGCTGCAGTGGCTATGAGCATGCCACTGCACTCCATCCTGGGTGACAAAGAATGAAACTCCAACTCAAAAAAAAAAAAAAAAAAAGAAAAAAAAAGAAAAAATTGGATTCTCAACTCCCTTCTAGAATAAGAGATAACTAGTATTTTTTGAGCATCCATGGTTTGAGCGAACTTGCTGGGCACTTTGTATATGTTATTGTATTTAATTCTTATGGCAAAGGGATAAATGAAAATATATCCAATTAGAAAAGATTGCAAGTGTGTTCCTTCCCCTCATTTTTAAAGGGGAAGGAGTCTTATTGCTTCATTAGCAAGGGAGTTACCTTTGTTGTGAAAAGAAAATCAAGAGATGGAGAACTTCAGTTGACCTACATCTCAGTATCCTGACACTTTGTGCAAATAGTTCTTTGTTTTGGGACTGGCCTATCTGTTGTAGGATGTTTGGCAGCAGACCTAGCCCTCACTTGAGAATCACATATATACAGGGGGGACTAAAATAACCCTGGAATTACTTTTTGGAGGGTGGGTCCCTTGTAGTAGAGGCTTCCCCTGCTAGGTAAGTGTTTGTACTAACCCACTGGCATCAGTGTACCAGCTAGCATTGCTGTGAGAGGTTGCGTTTGGCTTCAGTGAAATTTTTTTTGGAGATTCTTTCATCATATCTGCTTATTTCATGATGGGTAATTTATGAGCTCACCTGCCTAAGTTTCGGCTGTTTTTCACCACAAACGTCATGATCCCTGTGCCCTACCCTCCCTATCCACCTGATCTTGCCCTACACAACTTTTTGTTTCCCCGATGAAAAAAAACCGCAAAGGGAAACAAGTGGAAGAAGTGAAACAAAAAAATGGCAGAACCTCTAAAAGGTATCAACATTGTTGAGTTCAAAAACTGTTTTGAGCAGGGGAAAATGCGTCTCAATAGATGTATTGCATCAAAAAGGGAGTACTTTGAAGGATGTTTAAGCATATAAGAAAAAATACACAATTTTTTATAACTCAATTCCGGGGTTTTTTTTTGGTTCCCCTCATACATGTTAAAGGGTTGAGTCCTGGAGGGACCAGGGAAGTGAAACTTGGGAGGTGACAGAACAGGATGTTGAAAACAATTATGGAGGGAGAGAAAAAGAAAGGGGAATTTTTTGGGAACCACTACTACACATCAGACAGAGAAAGAGAGGAGCCCCCAAAAGACCTTTAAATTTTTTTAATTTTATTTTAAATATGTGGGATACAATTCAGCGTTAGGTAACAAATGTTTATTATCCAGGGAACTTTGTTGATGAGGTATGTCTCCTCAAAAGGACTTTTCTTTTTTTTTAGTTGGAGTTTCACTCTGTCCCTCAGGCTGGAGTGCAGTGGCATACTCACAGCCATCGCAGTGTCGACCTGCTGGACTCTGGCGATCCTTCCCCCTCAACCTTCCAAGTAGCAGGAACTATAGATGCGTGCTACCATGCCTGGCTGATTTTTGATTTATTGTAGAGACAAGGTCTCCTCAAGTTGCCCTGGCTGGTCTTGAACCCGCGACTCAGGCAATCCACTCGCCTCAATTAGTTATAAAAAATTGTGTATTCCCAGCCTCCCAAAGTGCTGGGATTACAGGCTGAGCCACCGAGCTTGGCCTAAAAAGACTTTTAATAAGGTATCTATTAAGAGTGAATTTTGGCCATTCCCTTGCTAAGCGATGATGTGGCCATGTGCTCTTTGAGCTATAGCCAGGCCATGTTTTCTTAAGCTTTGGCCTCCTCCCCTCCTTTGAGGAGGTGAATTCCCTCTTTCTCTCTTGCTCCAATTTACTTTCTAAATAAAGTATATTTTCTAATCTAAAGAAAAAAAATGAATTTCCTCCTTTATAATTTTCTTGAACGTTTGAATCAAGATTTGAGTTTCTTTAATTGTGCTTTTCTACTGGATTGTTTCCTTGAATGTGATTCTGCGTTGAAACTGGAGCACATGGTAGGAGTGTGAGGATTTTTTTTTTTTTTTGAGTTGGAGTCTCACTCTGTCACCCAGCCTGGAGGGCAGTGGAATGCTCCAGGCCACCGCAGCCTCGACCTGCTGGGCTCCAGCGATCCTTCCGCCTCAGCCTTCCAAGTAGCAGGAACTATAGGTGTGCACTACCATGCCCCGCTAATTTTTGATTTATTGTAGAGATGAGGTCTCACCAAGTTGCCCGGGTGAGTCTCGAACCTGCGGGCTCAGGCAATCCTCTCACCTTGGCCTCCCAAAGTGCTGGGATTAACAGGCTGAGCCTTTTTTTTTTTTTTTTTTTTTTTTTAGTTGAATGTAGTCTCATTCCGTGGCCCAGGCTGGAGTGCAGTGGCACACTCATGGCCACCCAGGGGTCAACCTGTTGGGCACCAATGATCCTTCTGCCTCAGCCTTCCAAGTAACCACAACTACAGACACACACTACCATGCCTGGATAATTTTTTGATTTATTGTAGAGATGAGGTCTCACCAAGTTGCTCAGGCTGGCCTCAAACCCTTGGGTTCAGGCAATCCTCTCACCTCAGCCTCCCAAAGTGCTGAGATCACAGACTTGAGCCACTGTGCCCAGCCAGTGGAAAGTTTTAACAGTAGACTAGAACAAGCAGAAGAAAGGATCTCAGGACTTGAAGACAAGGCTTTTGAATTAACCCAATCAAACAACAATAAAGAAAAAAGAATCAAGACAACAGAAATACCTCATTAACAAGGGTACCTGCACAATGAATATTTGTATATCTAACCCTGAATTGTGCCCCATAATTAAAAAATAATTTTAAAAAAGTAGACAACAGAAAAATGTCTTTCTAAGAAATGTGGGATTATATAAAAAGTCTAAACCTAGGAATCATAGGTGTTCCTGAAGAAGAAGAGAAAGCGATATGTTTGGAAAACTCATTTGAAGGAATAATGGAGGAAAACTTCCCTGGCCTTGCCAGAGATCTAAACATCCAGATACTAGAATCCCAAAGAACCCCCGGAAGATTTATTGCAAAAAGTTCATCCCCAAGGCATATAATCATCTTGTTATACAAAGTTAATGTGAAGAGAAGAATTTTAAGAGAAGTGAGATAAAAGCATCACATAACTTACAAAGGCAAACCTATCAGACTAACAGCAGATTTTTCAGATGAAACCCTATAAGCCAGAAGGGTTTGGGGCCCCATCTTGAGTCTCCTCAAACAGAATAACAGTCAGTCAAGGAATTTTTTATCTTGCAAAACTAAGTTTCATAAATGAAGGAGAAATGAAGTTTTTCCCAGTCAAGCAAACATAATGGGAATTGTTACCACGTGACTGACTCTATGAGAAATACTCAAAGGAGTTCTAAATACTGAAACTAAAGGTTGAAATATACCAGTAAAGAAATGCTGGAAACCATAAAGCTCACAGGCCTTATGGAACACCAACACAATAAAGAAAATAAATAAGTAAATTAATAAAGCAACCAGATGACAACCACTATAGTGAATGGAATAGTACCTTACTTATTATTATTAACTCTGAATGTAAATGGTCTCAATGCCCCACTAAAAAGATATTGACTGGTAGAATGGATGAAAACAGAACAACCCAAATATTTGCTGCCTTCAAGCGATTGCTTACCTCACAAAGACTCCTATGGACTTGAGGTGAATGGGTAGGGGAAAGTATTCTATGCAAATGGAAACCAAAAATGAGCAGAGGTATTCATTCTCAGATAAAACAGACTAACAACAGTAAAAAAAGACAAAGATAGATATTATATAATGATAAATCCAATGAGAAGACACAGCAATTTAAAATATATATGCCCCTAACAGAAGAGCCCCCAGCTTTATAAAACAAATTCTATTAGACCTAAAAAAAGAGATAGCAATACAGTAATAGTGGGAGATCTCAATACTCCACTGACAGTAATAAGCAGATCATCAAGACAGAAAGTCAACAAACAAATGTTGGAATTAAACTGGACTCTAGAGAAAATGGAAATAACAGACATCTACAGAACATTTCATCCCCAAACTAGAGAATATACATTTTTCTCATCAGCACATGGAATATTTTCCAAGAGAGATTATACGATGGGCCATAAATCAAGTCTCAATAAATACAAAAAATTGAAATCATATCAAGCACCTTCTCAGACTACAATGGAACAAAACTAGAAATTAACTCCAAGAAGAACTTGTGAAACAAAACAAAAACATGGAAATTAACAATCTGCTCCCAAACAATTTTTGGGTCAACAGTGAAGTCAGGATGGAAATTTTAAAATCCCTCAAAACAAATGACAACAATAAAACAAGTTATCATAACTTCTGGGACATGGACAAAACCATGCTCAGAGGAAAATTTACAGTGCTTAAGGCCTACATTAATAAGACTGAAAGGTTGCATATCAACAACCTACCATTCCACCTCAAGGAACTAGAAAAACATGAACAAAACAACCCAAAGCTAGCAGAAAAGAAATAACAAAGGTCAGAGCAGAACTAAATGAAATTGAAATGAAAAAAAAAAAATACAAAGGATAAATGAAACAAAAGTTGGTTCTTTGAATATAAAAACAAGGGCAACCCCCTGGGTCCCCTCCCGCTCTGGGAGCTTTTCTGTCCTCTCAATAACTCCTGCTTTCTTAAAAAATAAGAAAGACAATAAAAGCAAAAATGGATAGACTACTAGATAGATTAATCAAGAAATGAAGAGAGAAGATTCAAATGAGCTCAATCAGAATGAAAATGGAGACATTATAACTAACAGAATGGACATTGAAAAGATCATCTGAGACTATTATGAACACCTCTATACAGACAAACTAGATAATCTAGAGAAAATGGATAAATTCTTGGAAGCCCACAACCCCCCCAACCTTGAATCAGGAAGAAGCTGAAACCTTGAACAGACCAATAATGAGTAGCAAGATTGAAATAGTAACATGAAGTCTCCCAACAACAAAAAGTCCAGGACCTAATGGACTCACAGCTGAATTCTACCAGCCCTTCAAAGAAGTTGTACCAATTTTGCTGAAGCTATTCCACAAGATTGAAGAGGAGGGAATCCTCCCTAACTCATTCTACAAGGCCAGTATCACTCTGATGCCAAAGCCAGAAAAAGACACATCAGAAAAAGAAAACTACTGACCCATATCCTATATGAACATAGATGCAAAAGTCCACACTAAAATATTAGGAAACTGAATTCAGCAGCACATTGAAAAAATAATAGTAAAAACAAAACACCCCGATGAAGTAGGTTTTATCCCAGGGGCGCAAGGGTGGTTCAACATATGCAAGTCAGTAAACGTGATCTACTACATCAACAGAATTAAAAACAAAAATCATGTGATTTCAATAGTTGCAGAAAAAGCATTTGGTAAAATCTAGCATCACTTCATGTTAAAAATCCTCAGCAAAATAGGCACAAAGGGAACATTTCTCAAAACAATGAAAGTTATATATGATAAACCAACAGCCAATGTCATCCTGAATGGGGAAAAGTTGAATATATTCCCACTCAGAACTGGAAAAAGGCAAGGATGCCCACTTTTACCACTACTATTCAACATAGTCCTGGAAGGCCTAGCCAGAGCAATGAGGCAAGAAAAAAGAAGAAAAAAAAAAAAGAAAGAAAGAAAGAAAGAAAAGAAATAAAGGTAACCAAATTGGAAAAGAAGAAATCAAACTATTCCTCTATGTCAATGATATGACCTTATACCTAGAGAATCCTAAAGACTCCTCTAAAAGGCTCCTGGACTTGATAAATGAATTCAGTAAAGTTTCAGGATACAAAATCAGCACACACAAATCAGTAGCACTGTCATACACCAACAGTGACCAAACTGAGAATCAAATCAAGATCCAAATTCCACTTACAATAGCAGCCAAAAAGCTAAAATACCTAGGAATATATTTAACCAAGGAGGTAAAAGATCTCTATAAGGAGAACTATAAAACTCTGTCAAGAAATTGTAGAGAACACAAGCAAATGGAGATACATCCCGTGCTCATGGATTTTTAAGAATTAACATTGTTAAAATGACCATATTACCCAAAGTAATCTACAGACTCAACGCAGTCCCCTGCAAACTGCCAGAGGGGAGGGGAAAAGGTGTGGAGGGACAAAAAATCACCTATCATATATAGTGTGCACAGGTGAGGGCCAGGGGTACACTTCAAGCCCAGACCAAAACTACTTGTACCTCCCAAAGCTATTGAAATAAAACAGTAACCACCCCCTCTCTCAAAAAAAAAAACAAAACAAAAAACAAACTTATCTCACACCAAGCACAGTGCTTGGCACAGAATACTGTTCCATGAATATTGGTTAAATGATTAAAAGACTGTACAGTCACACCAGCTTTGATTAATGTTGAAATATTTTTGGCAGGAGATGGACACAAAAGCTGTTAAGTCATTTGTTGTATATTTAGGGATAGTGTGATTTGACCTGCACTGCCTAACTTCTGGCAACACTCATGAGTAGGGTATATTAGCGTTCACTGCATTTCATTTCACCTGTTCCTTATTAAGCTTATGCTGAAGCTGTTTTCTGTGAGGCCTCTTCTCTTTACTGACTTTTGTGTTGTGCTTGATGAGGTAAAATCCTTTATGCTTCAAAACAGCTCCTTCTGGAAGTCCAGTCATGGACTGAAGAGACTATCGTGTAGGAGTTAAGAGTATGGACTCAGCAGCCAGACAGCTCAAATTCCATGTCTGCCACTTGCTGAGAAGTCATAAGTCCAACTCTCACCCTCAGTTTCCTCACCAGAAAGGGATGATCATAGTGCCTGCCGAATCAAAGGTTGTGCTGGGGATTCAAAGAGTACCACACAAAATGCAGAGTCAGTGCCTGGCATGCAGTGCCCACTTAAGAAATGGGAGATAGATGTGGTGAAAAGGGAACACTTCTACACTGTTGGTGGGAGTGCAAACTAGTGCACCTCTGTGGAAATCAGTGTGGTGATTCCTAAAAGCTCTAAATATCAACCTCCCATATGACCCCACAATCCCCCTACTGGGAATATATCCTGAAGAACTCAAATCACTCTATAAAAAAGATACCTGCACATGTATGTTTATCGCAGCATTGTTCACAATAGCAAGAACCTG
>NW_007249869.1:195439-203466 GCF_000164805.1 Carlito syrichta | reverse complement strand
TCAACAGGGTGCCTGAATGAAACGTATTTGTATACCTAACCCTTAACTGTACCCCACAAACCATAATAAAAAATATTTAAAAAAAGAAAAAAAAGAAATGGGAGATGGAATTTGTGCAGTTGGATTATTACCTATCAACCCACTGGGTTGCAAAACAGGCCTTCTGGCATTTTCCTGTGTCCATGACTCTTCTGAGGAGAGTTTTTTGGGATGAGCCTATGTTGACAAGAGACTATCTCATCACCTTTTTGGAAACAGGCGAGTGTAAATAGATAAGAAAAGGAATATATCATATACACAAAATACTAACAAATGCAACAAAAGAAGAGGCTCTACTCCAAGGCTGACAGGTAAGTGTGGAAGGAATCTGCTAATACTGTCTGAGCTCCTATTTGTGGTGCTTGTCAGCAACACATGAGAGATCCAAGATATACACAAAAACACAGACTGTGTTGCTGTGTATCTTCACAATTAACTAGTCACCTCCCATGAGCTTTCTAAGCATCATCTCTAGCCATCATAACCTTCAGTGTCAGAATTTCCCCCCATTTCATAGAAGAGGAAATGGAAGTGGCTCTGGGAGGTGGGGCAGCTGGCCTATCTCAAGGTTTGATGGAGTGTGAAACCAGATCTGCTTCCTTCTTACTCAGATGACCCAGTTCCTGCTCACTCTGTCTTCCTGCCTCCCACTCACCCTACTCAAGGGGAATGTGAGTCGTAGAGACAGTCACTGTGCACAACACTGAGATATAAAATAGGAACAGACAATATGGTATATAGTCAGGGGAAAATGGCAAGGTCTGACCAGGGTTTTAAAAACAGCAGTCATCAGATACTCCAAGGACATACGTAGGGTTTTCCAAGTAAGCAAGATGGCCTGAACAAAATAGGGATGAGAGGAAGCTTACGGCAAGGAGCTCCAAAGGTTTCATGTTTCCTCTTGGATTGATCAGTTGTGGGATTAGGTTGGGGATTGTGAAGCTGTTTCTGGGTTAGAAAGAGGGCTGATTAATTGGCAATGTACGCCTCAGGCAGGCTATTAAATAGAGTCATGTGTTTGGTTAAGGATTGCCTACATGGCCATAACTGCACCCATCCAAGTAAAATAAGAGCAATGGGCTGTGTATGGTTAGACAGAAATTAGAATTGACATAGGGTTTTTAAAGCTTCTTTCAAAAGAAAGCTCTTGATGGTGTGGAATGAGTGACGAAAATAAAAACATGAGATGTAAAATGGTGCAGCTGCCATAGAAAACAATATGGTGGTTTCCCAATTAGTTAAACACGGAATTACCACAAGACCTAGCAATTCCACTCCTAGGTATATAGCGACATACCATGCATTTTTGCATGTCGCTTTAGCACTGTGTCTTTTTTGTTTTTGTTTTGAGTTGGAGTCTCACTCTGTGGCCCAGACTGGAGTGCAGTGACACGCTCGACCTGCTGGGCTCCGGTGATCCATCTGCCTCAGCCTTCCAAGTAGCCAGAACTACAGGTGCGCGCTACCGTGCCCGGCTAGTTTTTGATTTATTGTAGACATGAGGGCTCGCCAAGTTGCGTGGCGGGTCTCAAACCCGCGGGCTCAGGCAATCCACTCGCCTCGGCCTCCCAAAGCCCGGCCTGTTTTTGTTTTTTTTTTACAAAAACAAAATCTTGTGGCAACCCTGTGTCCAGCAAGTCTATAGACTGCTGTTTTCCCAATAACATGTGGTCACTTTGTGTCTCTGTGTCACATTTTGGTAAGTATTGCAATATTTCAAACTAGTTTATTATTATTATTATGTCTGTTATGGTGATCTGTGATCAGTGATCTTTGATATTACTATTGTCATTGTTTTGAGGTGTCACATATCACGCACATGCAAGATGGTTAACAATCAATAAATGTTGTGTGTGTTCTGACTACTCCACTGACTGGCTGCCATTCCTCTGTCTCTCTTTCTCCTTTAACCTCCCTGTTCCTCGAGACACAATGATATTGAAAGTAGGCCAAGGATGCCGGGCTCGGTGGCTCAGCCTGTAATCCCGCGCCTTTGGGAGGCTGAGGTGAGTGGATTGCCTAAGCCCGTGGGTTCGAGACCCGCCTGGGCAGCGAGACCTCATCTCTACAATAAATCAAAAAATCAGCCGGGCGTGGTAGCACATGCCTGTAATTCCGGCTACTTGGAAGGCTGAGGCGGAAGGATCGCTGGAGCCCAGCAGGTCGAGGTTGCGGTGGCCGGGAGCGGCCACTGCACTCCAGTGTGGGCGACAGAGTGAGACTCCAACTCAAAAAAAAAAAAAAAGAAAGTAGGCCAAGTAATAACTAGATCCTGCAATGACCTCTAAGTATTCAAGTCAAAGGAAGAGGCACATGTTTCTCACTTTAAGTTAAAAGCTAGAAATGGGACAACCTCTTTGGGTCCCCTCCCACTGTGGGAGCTTTTCTGTCCTCTCAATAAGTCCTGCATTAAAAAAAAAAAAAGCTAGAAATGGGCCAGGCGTGGTGGTTCATGCCTGTAATCTCATCACTTTGGGAGGCAGAGGCAAGAGGATTGCCTGAGTCCGGGGGCTGAGACCAGCCTGGGTCACTTGGTGTAGTAGTGTGTGCCTATAGTTCCAGCTACTTGGAAGGCTGAAGTGGAAAGATCAACTGAGCCCAGCAGATTGAGGCTGTGGTGGCTATGATTGTGCCACTGCATTCCAGTCTGGGTGACAGAGTGAAATTCTGAATCAAAAAAAAAAAACGTCTGGCTTGGTGGCTCAGCCTGTAATCCCAGCACTTTGGAAGGCTGAGATGAGTGGATTACCTGAGCCCATGGACTTGAGCCCACTTGGTGAGACCTCGTCTCTACAATAAATAAAAAAATAGCAGGCATGGTAGTGTGTGCCTGTAGTTCTAGCTACCTGGAAGGCTGAGTTGGAAGGATCACCAGAGCCCAGCAGATCGATTCAGGGTTGGCCATGAGTGTGCCATTGCACTCCAACCTGGACAACAGAGAGACTCCAACTCAAAAAAAAAAAAAAGGTAGAACTGATTAAACTTAGTGAGGAAGGCATGTCAAAAGCTGAGACAAGCCAAAAGCTAGACCTCTTGTGCCAAACAATTAGCCAAATTGGGAATGCAAAGGAAAAATTCTTGAAGGAAATTGAAAGTGCTACTCCAATGAACACACAAAGGGTAAGAAAGTGAAACAGCCTTATTGCTGATATGGGGACAGTTTGATATGTCTGGATAGATCAAACCAGCCACAACATCAGCCAAAGCCTAATCTAGAGCAAGGCACCAACCCTCTCAGTTCTATGAAGGCTAAGAAGAAAAGTTGGAAGCTAGCCGAGGTTGGTTCATAAGGTTTCAGGACAGAAGTCATCTTCATAACATAAAAGTGCAAGTGCTGATGGCAAAGCTGCAGAAGATCTAGCTAATATCGCTGATGAAGGTGGCTACACTAAACAACAGATTTTTCTTTTTCTTTTTTTTTTTTTGAGTTAGCGTCTCACTCCGTCACCCAGACTGGAGTGTAGTGGGTGCTCCCAGCCACAGCAGCCTCAACCTGCTGGGCTCCAGCGATCCTTCCGCTTCAGCCTTCCAAGTAGCTGGAACTACAGGCGCGCACTACTACGCCCAGCTAGTTTTTTATTTATTGTTGAGATGAGGGCTCGCCAAGTTGCCCAGGCGGGTCTTGAACCCACGGGCTCAGGCAATCCACTCACCTCAGCCTCCCAAACTGCGGGATTTACAGGTTGAGTCAATGAGTCGGCTCTTCTTCTTTTTTTTTAAAGTGAGAAAGTAGGATTTTTTGAGAGGACAGAGAACCTCCCATAGTGGGATGGGACTCGAAGGGGTTGCCCCAGATTTTTCAGTGTAGACAAAACAGCCTTCTCTTGGAAGATGCTATCTAAGACTTTCCTAGCTAGATAGAAGTCAAAACTTAGTTTCAAAACTTCAAAGGACAGGTTGACTCTCCTGTTAGGAACTGCTATGTAGTCAATGATTTTAAGTTGAAGTCAATGCTAACTGACCATCCTGAAAATCCTAGGACCCTTAAGAATTATGCTAAATCTACTCTGCCTGTGTTCTAGAAATCAAACATCAAAACCTGGATGACAGCACATCTGTTTACAATATGGTTTGCTGAACATTTTAAGCCCACTGTTGAGACCTAAATAAAAAGATTCTTTTCAAAATATTACTATTCATTGACAGTGCATCTGGTCACATCTCTCATGAAAATGTACAAAGAGTTGAATGTTGTTTTCATGCTGTTAACACAACAACCATTCAGCAGCCCATATATCAAGAAATAATTAAGGCTTTCAAGTATTATCATTTAAGAGATACAGTTTGTAAGGCTATAGCTGCCATAGATAGTGATTTATTTGAGAGATATGGGCAAAGTCAATTCTGGACCAGGTGCAATGGTTCATGCCTATAGTCCTAGCACTTTGGGAGACTGAGGCGGGAGGATCACTTGAACCCAGAAATTTGAGACCAGCCTGGGAAACATAGCAAGAGCTAGTCTTGAATCTTTTTTTTTTTTTGAGTTGGAGTCTCACTCTGTTGCCCAGACAGGGTGCAGTGGCCGCTCCTGGCCACCACAGCCTTGACCTGCTGGACTCCGGCGATCCTTCCGCCATAGCCTTCCAAGTAGCTGGAACTACAGGTGCATACTACCACGCCCGGCTAATTTAAGAGCTAGTCTCTCTAAAAAAAAAAAAAAAAAAAAAAAGAAAGATAAAAGCTGGGCGTAGTGGCATGCACCTGTAGTAGTACCAGCTACTTGGGAGACTGAGGCTGAAGGATCACCTAAGCCCAGGAGGTCAAGGCTGCAGTGAGTTCCAGCCTGGGTGAAAGAGTGAGACCCTGACCCAATTAAAAAAAAAAAAACAAACAAACAGGGAAACAATTCAACATACTAGATGATGCCATTACGAATGTTTGTGATTTATGAGATGAGATAAAAATATCAACCTGAACAAGAATTTGGAAGAAGTGGATTCCAGTCCTCATGGATGACTTTGAGAGGTTCAAGACTTTAGTGGTTGATGTAACTGCAAATGTGGTGGAAATAGCAAGAAAATTAGATTAGCTGGGCGCGGGTAGCTCACGCCTATAATCCCAACACTTTGGGAAACTGAGGCAAAAGTGTTTCGAGACAAGCCCCAGGTTTCGAGACCAGCCTGGGCAACTTGGAGAGACCTCATCTCTACAATAAATAAAAAAAATTAGCTGGGTGTGGTGGCACATGCCTGTGGTTCCAGCTACTTGGAAGACTGAGGTGGAAGGATCGCCTGAGCCCAGCAGGTTGAGGCTGCAGTCCAGCCTGGGTGACAGAGTGAGACTTCAGCCCTCCCAAAACAAGAAAATTAGAAGTGAAGCCTGAAGATGTGACTGAATTGCTGCCATCTCATGATATATCTTGAACAGATGAGGAGTTGCTTCTTATGGATGAGCAAAGAAAGTGGTTTCTTGAGATGGAAACTACTCCCACTGAAGATGCTGGGAACATTGTTGAAATGACAACAAATTTAGAATATTACATAATCTTAATTGACATAAGTGACAGAATTTGAGAAGATTGCTTTCAGTTTTGGGAAACGTTCTGCTGTGGCTAAAATGGTATCAAACAGCATTACATGTTATAGAGAAATCTTTCATGAAAAGTCCATTGTTATGGCAAACTTCATTGTCTTATTTTAAGAAGTTGTTGCAGTCACCTCAGTCTTCAGCAACCATCCTCGTGATCAGTCAGCAGCCATCAGCATCAAGCGACTGGGCTCACGCCTATAATCCCAGCACTTTGGGAGGCCGAGGTGGGAGGATTGCCTGAGCCCACGGGTTCGAGACCAGCCTGGGCAAATTGGTGAGACCTCATCTCTACAATAAATCAGAAAATTACCCAGGTGGGGTGGCACATAACTGTAGTGCCAGCTACTTGGAAGGCCGAGGCGTAAGGATCACCTGAGCCCAGCAGGTTGAGGCTGCAGTGGCTGTGAGTGGGCCACTGCACTCCAGCCTGGGCGACAGAGTGAGACTCCAACTAAAAAAAACCCAAAAAACAAAAACATCGAGGAAAGACCCTCCATCAGCAAAAAGACAATGATTTGCTGAAAGCTTGGATGTTTGTTAGCATTTTTTTTTTGAAAGCAGGATTTGTTGAGAGGACAGAAAAGCTCCCACGGTTGGAGGGGACCCAAAGGGTTGCCTGTTAGCAATTTTTTTTTTAGCAATAAAGTATTTTTAAAATTAGGGTGTATACATTATTATTTTAGACATAATGTTATTGCACACTTAATAGGCTATAGTATAGCATAAATATAACTTTAAAAAAATTTATTTATCTTATTTTTTATTTTTTGATCACTCTGTTGCCCAGGCTGGAGTGCAGTGGCACACTGCTCATGGCCATCTCAGCCTCGACCTGCTGGGCTTCCGGCGATCCTTCCACCTCAGCCTTCCAAGTAACTGGAACTACAGGGGCACGCCACCATGCCCAGTTAATTTTTTGATTTATTGTAGAGATGAGGTCTCGCCAAGTTGCCCAGGCAGGTCTCGAACCTGTGGGCTCAGGCAATTCTTTCACTTCAGCCTCCTAAAGTGCTAGGATTATATGCATGAGCCACCATGCCCAGCCTAAATATAACTTTTATATGTATTGGGACATCAAAATATTTATGTGATTCACTTTATTGTGATATTTGCTTTACTGTGGTGGTCTGGAATCAAACCCTCTAGCATATCTCCAAGGTATGCAAGTACCTAAGAGAATTGAAAACAGATCTTTTGGCTGGGCTCTGTGGCTCAGCCTGTCATCCCAGCACTTTGGGAGGCCGAGGTCAGTGGGTTGCCGGAGCTCACTGGTTTGAGCCCAGTTGGTGAGACCTCATCTCTACCATAAATAAAAAATTAGCCGGGCGTGGTAGCGCGTGCCTGTATTTCTGGCTACTTGAAAGGCTGAGGCGGAAGATCGCCGGAGCCCAGCAGGTCGATGCTGAGGTGGCTGTGAGTGTGCCACTACACTCTAACCTGGGCAATAGAGTAAGACACCAACTCAAAAAAAAAAAAAGAAAAAAGAAAGAAAAGAAAAGAAAACAGATCTTTCGACAAAAAATGTATACATGAACTTTCATAGCAGCATTATTCATAATACCCCAAAAGTGGAAACAACCCAGATGCCCACCAACTGATGAATAGATAAACAGAAGTGGTATATCCATGCTGTGGAATATTATTTAGCCATAAAAAGCGATGAAGTACTGATGTATGCTACCACATGGATGAACCTTGAAAACACTGTAATTCAAAGAAGCCAGGCAAAAAAGGTCACATATTGTAGGATTCACTTTATATGAAATGCCCATTACCGTCAAATCCATAGAGACTGAAAACAGATCAGTGGTTTCAGGGACTGGAGAGAGGAGGGATAAGGAGTGTATGCATAATGGGTACAGGATTTCCATTTGAGGTGGTCTAATATTTTGGACCTAGATTGAGGTGGTAGTTGCACAACACTGTGACTGTCCAAAATGCCACTGAATCGGACACTTTAAAATGGTTATAATGGTGACTTTTATGCTATGTATATATTACCACGATAACAACAACAAGAAAAACATGGGATGATCTGAAGATCTCCCATGCTGAGGGGACGTGGATGTTGGGAGCCTGTGGGAATATTTGCATAAGCATTGGTTAGAACTTAAGTGAAGACAATTAGAAGTTAAAAATTTCAGAAATGAGATCTTTAGTGGCTCTTCAGTTTATTTTTTTAAAATTAAATAAAATTAAATTCAATATTTTATTTAAAAACTATCGAAAAGAGATCTGATATTAATAACATACTTCTATCCCTCTAATCTATTTATCCATCAATTAATTTATGTAGCCGACTCTGTCTATGTATAAAAAAATTTCTGTAATGATGTCCACCTAATATAAATAATAGTAATTCTGGGTGGTGGAATTTGGGTGATTGAAAATAAGCTTTCCAGCCGGGCTCGGTGGCTCAGCCTGTAATCCCGCGCCTTTGGGAGGCTGAGGTGAGTGGA
>NW_007249869.1:167040-195419 GCF_000164805.1 Carlito syrichta | reverse complement strand
GACCACTGCACTCCAGTCTGGGTGACAGAGTGAGACTTCAACTCAAAAAAAAAAAAAAAAGCTTTCCTCTTACTTTAATGCATTTTTAAAAATAATAAGTTAACATTTTTGTGAACACCACTGTGTGATTTTTTTTTTTGTTGAGTCAGCGTCTCACTTTTTCACCCAGGCTGGGGTACAGTGGCATAGTCACAGCTCACTGCAGTCTCAATCTTCTGGGCTCAGACGATCCTTCTACCTCAGCCTCCTTAGTAGCCAGGACTACAGGCGTATGCCACCTTGCCTGGCTAATTTTAAAATTTTTTGTAGACGAGATCTCGCTGTGTTGCTTAGGCTGATCTTGAACTCCCAGGCTCAAGCAATCCTACTGCTCTGGTCTCTCAAAGTACTAGCTTACAGATGTGAGCCACTGCGCCTGACCCTTATTTTTAATTTTTATGGATACATAATAGCTGTACATATTTATGGGGTAAGTGTGGTATTTTGTTACAAGCATAGACTGTATAATAATCAAATCTGGGCAACTGGGATATCCACCATCTCATACATTTATTATCTATTTCTTTCTGTTGAGAATGTTACAAATCCACTCCTCTAGCTATTTTGAAATATGCAATAAATTATTGTTAACTATAGTCTCTCCATTGTGCTGCAGGACATTAGATCCTATTCCTTCTATTGAACTGTATTTTTGTACCCAATTATCAACCCTTCTTGTTTTTTGTTTGTTTGTTTGTTTGTTTTTGAGTTGGAGTCTCACTCAGTCACCCAGACTGGAGTGCAGTGGCCGCTCCCGGCCACCGCAGCCTCAACCTGCTGGGCTCTGGCGATCCTTCCGCCTCAGCCTTCCAAGTAGCCGGAATTACAGGCATGCACTACCACGCCCGGCTGATTTTTTGATTTATTGTAGAGATGAGGTCTCACTGCCCAGGCGGGTCTCGAACCCGCGGGCTCAGGCAATCCACTCACCTCAGCCTCCCAAAAGCGCGGGATTACAGGCTGAGCCACTGAGCCCAGTTTATCAACCCTTCTTTAGTCCCTTTGCCCATTACTACCCTTCTCGGCCTCTGGTAACCACCACTGAATTCATTACTACCACCAAAGTAATATTTTATTTTATTTTTAATATTTTATTTATTTATTTAATTGTGAGGTACAATTCAGGGTTAGGTTTACAAATATTCATTGTGCAGGAACCCTTGTTGATGAGCAAAGTAATATTTTAAAAATTCTTAAAACTTATTTTTTTTTTTAGTTGGAGTCTCACTTTGTTGCCCAGACTGGAGTGCAGTGGCACGCTCAAGGCCATCCCAGCATCGACCTGCTGGGTTCAGGCGATCCTTCCATCTCAGCCTTCCAAGTAGCTGGAACTATAAGCATGCACTACCATGCCTGGCTAATTTTTTTGATTTATTGTAGAGATGAGGTTTCTGTCAAGTGACCCAGGCTGTTCTTGAACCCGTGGGCTCAGGCAATCCCCTTACCTCAGCCTACCAAAGTTCTGGGATTACAGACTTGAACTACTGCACCCGGCTTAAAAATTTTCCAAACATATAAAGAGAAACCTTAAGAAACTTGCCCAGTGTCTCAAAGCTGTTAGGGGCGGAGCTGGCTGGGGTTCAAATTCAGATTTACTTGACTCCAAATGTTGATCCTCAGCCTTGAGTTAATTTTGCCATAGTAGTATGACTTTGTTTTTCAAAAAGTCAATCTCACTGCAATTTTCCCCTGGATTCTTACTGACTGAGCTCTGCATCTGTCCTTCAAAATGCCAAGACTGCAGGGGAGGGCATTGTCTGTGCTTCCTCTCAAGAAAATGTTCCAGTTCCAGGAAATTATCCACCTACTACAAAAATGCCCAGGAACAGAGCATCTGCTGTGTACAGGGCACAAATAAGATGCATTGCTCAGCGACTCCAAGTCTG
Organism: Carlito syrichta; assembly: GCF_000164805.1. Taxonomy (NCBI): domain Eukaryota; kingdom Metazoa; phylum Chordata; class Mammalia; order Primates; family Tarsiidae; genus Carlito; species Carlito syrichta. The sequence goes on along the minus strand of NW_007249869.1, from coordinate 193,494 downwards.
AAGTTGTCGTGAATTAAGACGCCCAGTGGCCCACTGTTGAGGGGGCTTAGTAGTGCTCATTTATCCATTTACTCACTGTTTATTGGGTTCCTGGGAACTATAAATGTTGATCCCCGATTGTCAGTAATGTGCTCCTTAAGACATTTTTGCTTGCAAGAAACAGAAACCAACTTATACTAAGCTAAAGGGGAATAGAAATATTGGGTGGTTTTACAGGATTCAAAGAGAGAGATGCATCTGAACCTTGAGTATGAAATGACACCAAGGCAGGAGGCGGTGGTTTAGGGCAAATGGACTGAAGTCACATGGTCTGAATTTGATTCTTTGCTTTGATACGAACTAGCCCTCTGATCTTAGATATTTACTTAATCACTCGTATACTCATCTCTAAAATGGGCATAATAACAGTGCTTCCTCATGGGTGGTTCTGAGCACTACACAGTTGATGTATATAAAGAACTTATCCCAGTGCCTGCTACTTAGTAAGCACTCAATAACTTAGTTCTTTGAATTCTTCTTTTTATAATTTATCACTAAAGACTTGATTTCTTAACTTTCCAGTCTAACATGGTTAAGATTTACCACTCAGTCCTACTGATTTTATATGTTCCTGGTCCAGCCTCAGGGGACAAATGAACTTGACACTCTCTTGGTTCTAATCCCAATTTCTAGAGAAGCGATTACTTGGCTTAAAGAAATAGGTATTCATTCCTGGTCCAATAAACTGAAACCAGCAAGCAGGGACCTGTTAACTAATCATCGCTGCCAGGAACCCAGTGTTGTAAGCACGTAGAATGGAGGAAAGGGGTACAGGTGGTAGACACTGGCTAGACAAACTGAGAAGTGTACAGTACACCAAAAAACCTCTTTTTTTTTTTTGAGTCAGAGTCTCACTCTGTCGCCCAGACTGGAGTGCGGTGGCCGCTCCTGGCACCGCAGCCTCGACCTGCTGGGCTCCGGCGATCCTTCCGCCTCAGCCTTTCAAGTAGCCGGATTACAGGCGCGTGCTACCACGCCCGGCTAGTTTTTGATGTATTGTAGAGACTAGGTCTCGCCAAGTTGCCCGGGCAGGTCTCGAACCCGCAGGCTCAGGCAATCCACTCACCTCAGCCTCCCCAAGGCGCGGGATTACAGGCTGAGCCACCGAGCCCGGCAAAAAGCCTCTTAATGTGCTACATTTTTGGTCATATTAAAAAATGTAGGAATGTGAAAAGAAAATAAAAGAAAAAAAATTTATTTTATCTTGGATTTCCAAAGAGTATTTCTGTGAATTCCCATGTCTAATTTTTTTTTGTGTGTGTGTCAGAATCTTACTGTTACCCGGGCTAGAGTGCAATGACACAATCATGGCCACTGCAGCCTAAACCTTCTGGGCTAAGATGATCCTTCCACCTCAGCATTCCAGATAGCTGGAATCACAGGTGCACATCACCATACTTGGCTGATTTTTATTTATTTATTGTAGAGATGAGGTCTTACCAAGTTGCATAGGCTGATCCGGAACCCCTGGGCTCAGGCAATTCTTTTGCCTAAGCCTCCCAAAGTACTGGCATTACAGGTGTGAGCCACCATGCCCACTCCCAACTTTCTTCTTAAAAAAGGCCAGGAGCAGTGGCTAAAGCCTGTAATCCCAGCATTTTAGAAAGCCAAGGTGAGAGGATTGCCTGAGCCCACGGGTTCAAGAACAGCCTGGGCAACTTGGCAGAGATCGCATCTCTACAATAAATCAAAATATTAGCCAGGTGTGGTAGCGTGTGCCTGTAGTTCCAGCTACTTGGAAGGCTGAGACAGAAGGATTGCCGGAGCCCAGCAGGTTGACGGTGGTTGTGAGCGTGCCACTGCACTCCAGCCTGGACAACGGAGTGAGATTCCAACTCAAAACAAAGAAGTATGAGTTCTTGGGATAAACATTCCATGATGGGGACCTTGAAAATTGCTGTGGAGATTATGGAGAAAATTATAACTTGTTCTTTTTGTTTTTTCTTCACAGCCTATGCATAAGAATGAATTGAGGTATTAGCCTTAGCTCCTTTTTCTTTTTCTTTTTTAATTTTTGAGTTGTAGTCTCACTCCAGACTGGATTGCAGTGGCATTCTCATGGCCACCCCAGCGTCGACCTGCTGGGCTCCGGTGATCTTTCCGCCTCAGCCTTCCAAGTAGCCAGAACTAGAGGCATGTGCTACCACGCCTGGTTAATTTTTGATTTATTGTAGAGGTGAAGTCTCGCCAAGTTGCCCAGGCTGTTCTGGAACCCGTGGGCTCAGGCAATCCATTCGCCTAAGCTTCCCAAAGTGCTGGGATTACAGGCTGAGCCACCGAGCCTGGCCAGCTCTTTTTTCAAGGTTTTAACAAAATCAGCCACTCCGCTGGCAATAATGGATTTGTCTAGACATTAGTGTTAAATTTTTTTTTTTAAGTCGGAGTTTCATTCTGTCACCCAGGCTGGAGTGCACTGGCATGCTCACGGCCACCACAGTCTTGACCTGCTGGGCTCAGGTGATCCTTCCACCTCAGTCTTCCAAGTAGCTGAAACTACCGGCACACACTACCACACCCAGCTAATTTTTTGATTTATTGTAGAGATGAGGTCTCACCAAGTTGCTCAGGCTGGTCTCGAACCCCGGGCTCAGGCAATCCTCTTGTCTTGGCCTCCCAGAGAGCTGGGATTACAGACTTGAGCCACTGAGCCTGACCTGCTAAAATATTTTTATTGTAACAGATACAGCTTTACAAGTAATACCCTATGATGTCTAAACTGCGAATCTCTAAGATATCTAGATAATTTTATTCACGTCTGGTTTTTTTTTTAGGATACCTATCTGGTAATATGGTTTCAGCCTCCATTTGGTTGCAAGTAACAGAAAATTCAACTTAGACTAGCTCAAACAATAAGGAGAATGTATCAACTCTCTTAGCTTTTTTTTTTTTTTTTTAAGCAAGAATCTCACTCTGTTACCCAGGCTGGAGTGTAGTGGCTCCCTCATGGCCACTGTAGCCTCCACCTGCTGGGCTTGGGTGATCCTTCCGTCTCAGCCTTCCAAGTAGCCGGAACCACACGCATGCGCCACCACACTGGCTAAGTTTTTGATTTATTGTAGAGACAAGGTCTCACCGTGTTGCTCAGGCTGGTCTCGAACCCCTGAGCTCAGGCAATCCTCTCGCCTCTGCCTCCCATAGTGCTGGGATTGCAGGTGTGAACCACTACGCTCAACTAATTTTCTTAACTGAAAAGTGCAGTTGGTAGGGTAGGCTTCAGGTATAGATTGACCTACTGGCTCAACCATATTACTAGGGGATTCGTTTCTCCATATAGTTTCCCCATTATCAGTTTCACTTAAAGATTGCAGGAACAGGGGTCACCTTATCTGTTCGAGCAGAAAGGAGAAAGTAGACTTTTGGTAGTTCCCATAAAAAAAGAGAGCACTTCTTTCCAAGAATTGCTCCAAAAAGCCATTTACTGCTCAAAGAAATCAAAGAAGACACTAACAAATGGAAAAATATTCCAGGCTCATGGATTGGAAGAATTAACATTGTTAAGATGTCCATCTTACCAAAGGAAATCTATAGATTTAATAAAATACCCATTAAATTGCCAACATCATTCTTCTAAGACCTGGAACCAACAATACAGAAATTCATATGGACACATAAAGACCATGAATAGCCAAAACAATCCTTAGCAAAATAAACAAAGTGGAAGGTATCACACTTCCAGACTTCAAACTCTACTATAAAGCTACAATAATCAAAACAGCCTGGTATTGGTACAAGAAAAGGCATATAGACCAGTGGAACAGGATAGAGATTCTGGAAACAAAATCTCAATTTCTCAACCAACTTATCTTCAACAAATCCTCCACCAACAACCAATGGGGAGAGGAGAACCTATTCAGTGAATGGTGCTGGGAAAACTGACTGACCACATGCAGAAGACTGAAACAGGCCCCCTGTCTATCACCACACACAAAAATCAACTCTAAATGAATCAAAGAACTAAATATAAAACTTCAAACTATAAGAATCCTAGAAGAAAACATAGGAAACACCCTTATGGAAATTGGAATAGGCAACCAATTCCTGGTCAACTCTCCAAAAGTGAATGCCATAAAAGATAAGATAGACAAGTGGGACCTCATCAAACTGAAAAGCTTCTGCAAAGCAAAAGAAACCATCAAGAGAGTGGGGAGAAGCCAGGCATGGTGGCTCAAGCCTGTAATCCCAGCACTTTGGGAGACCAACGGGAGAGGGTTGCCTGAGCTCAGGGGTTCGAGACCAGCCTGGGCAACTTGGTGAGACCTCGTCTCTACAATAGATCAAAAAAATAAGCTGGGCGTGGTAGTGTTCGCCTGTAGTTCCAGCTACTTGGAAGGTTGAGGCGGAAGGATCACCTAAGCCCAGCAGGTCGAGGCTGCAGTGGCTGTGAGCGTGCCACTGTACTCCAATCTGGGTGACAGAGTGAAACTCTAACTCAAAAAAAAAAATGGGCAAAAGATATGAATAGACACTTCTCAGAAGAAGACACACAAGCAGCCAACAGATACTTGAAAAAATGCTCAGCCTCACTAATCACCAAAGAAATGCAAATTAAAACCACACTGAGATATCACATAACTCTAGTCAGGATGGCCATCATCAATCTCAAAAAACAACAGATGCTGGAGAAGATGTGGCGAAAAGGGAACACTTCTACAATGTTGGTGGGAGTGTAAACTAGTATAGCCTCTGTGGAAAACAGTGTGACAATTCCTAAAAGATCTAAAAATCAAGCTTCCATATGACCCAGCAATCCCCCTTCTGGGAATATACCCAGAGGAACTGAAATCGCTCTATAAAAAAGATACCTGCACATGCATGTTTATTGCAACATTATTCGCAATAGCAAAAACCTGGAACCAACTGTGCTGTCCATTGAAAGTGGACTGGATAAAGAAAATGTGGTACATTTATACAATGGAATATTATGCAGCCATAAAGAAAAACAAAATTATGAATTTCGCAGCAACCTGGATGAAACTAGAGTCTGTAATACTCAGTAATTTATCACAGAAACAAAGATCTGAGTACCACATATACTCATTCATAAGCAGACCCCGAACGTTTATCATAATACTATAAGAAAGGAATTGGCAGTAGTAAGACACTATTGAGGTGGGGACATCACATCAGTAACGGTACCTACACTCTACCTGTATGCTGACCATGTATGTTCCCAACTCTGAATTGTACCCCACATTTTAAAAATAAAAGAGAGGAGAAAAAAAATCCACTTACTCGGCTGGGAGAAAGATATACTGGTTGACATAAACCAGGTAGGGTCTACTCTTAGTTTCTTGGGAGAGTTGAATTTTAGCCAGACCTCTCAGACTGAGAGGTTTAAGAACCTGTTAAAAAGGGAGAAGCTTAGAAAGCATGTATTCAGGGGGGTGGGGAGGGGGAAATACTTCTTTTATTTTAACACATTCCTCCTATGTTCTTCTCTAAATTTCAATGAAGTATAACCCTTTTTGCCAATTTTTGATGAGTGTGGCCAGATGTCTGACTTTAGTTAGAACACAATCATCCTGCCACTCTTATAGACTGCCTTAGAAATAAATTAAGAAGGTGGGATCTAGCTTTTTCTATTGAGGCCATCCGTCAGAAAAATAAGATTAATTTTGATTTATCAAATAAGTGCCTTTATGTTTAATGAAATACTATGCAGACCTATTATCATAGTTTGAAGGGAATCATGCTGAGACATCTTGATTTCGGATTTAAAATAGTTCCAGTCTGACTACCAAGCCCCATTCCCATAATAGAGCCACTAATTATTTAGGCATTGGTGAGTGTTATCCTCATCTTGCTGTCAACAGCTAAATTTATGGTGATGTCTGAATTACTTGATATTATATATAGGAGGAGTGTCTGCAAGAAAGGAATGCTGAAGGGCAGGCAAATAGTGGGGTAGAGAAAAAAATCAATTTGGATAAAATTTGGAGCCTGACTATTTAAATGATGTGCTTTATGGCCTCATTGGTTCCTTTTGAACAAATAAAGCAAATTGAACATCTGGAAGACTGAGGTTGATTGCCAGAGGAAAACATTGATATGTCAAGATAATTGTTCCCTTTATGCTATTTTCCCTAGTGATCTAAATACTTACCAGGATCTAACTTCTTTTCCTCTTGACTATTTATCTTGTAAAGGCTTTTGAGATCTTCCCAGTGTTAAATACTTGACTAAGTCCCATGACGTTCAGGGGAGGTCTAATATCATTCCTGGTCAGCTTGACTATTAATGTAATTAAAGAAAATAATTGGTTGTCATTAATTTAAAAGCATCGTATCATTTTGTTCCAAAGCCTCAAAAGCTTTATCTCATTTTTCTTATGCAAAAAGAAAAAGAAAAAAAAGAAAAAAAAACAGAGTTAAGCAAATAATTAAAATGAGCCATTATTTATATTTATGCTGTGTTTAAGCATTTTGCTATCATAGCTATCCTTGGCTGCTGTCCTTAAAACTCTATACCAATTTCTTACTAATTCAGATGGATACATAGAATGTATTGAATATTTTTAATATATTTTTTCTTTTCTATATTTTGTTTTTTTTAACGTATGGTAGTTAAATGTACTTGTGTAATAAATAAATGAAAGATTTTATTATTTTATTTTATTTTATTTTATTTTTTTTGAGTTGGAGTCTCACTCTGTCGCCCAGACTGGAGTGCAGTGGCCGCTCCCGGCCACCGCAGCCTCGACCTGCTGGGCCCCGGAGATCCTTCCACCTCAGCCTTCCAAGTAGCTGGAACTACAGGCACGTGCTACCACACTGGGCTAATTTTTTGATTTATTGTAGAGATGAGGTCTCACCAAGTTGCCCAGGCGGGTCTCGAACCCGCGGGCTCAGGCAATCCACTCACCTCAGCCTCCCAAGGCGCGGGATTACAGGCTGAGTCACCAAGCCCGGCTAAATGAAAGATTTTTTAAAATTGTCATTCTGTGTAGGAAAAAACACAACCTTAGATTATCCTGATCTACTTTATATCAAATTTTATTCTGGAAGTGTGTTGGGATTATACAGGTAGAATTCAGACTGCAAACCTGGTTAGAGGAAGGCTGGCTTGTAGTTCCAAATTCTCAGGGGAGTTTTTCCTTTGCCTTTCTCCAGAACTGTTTTCTTCTTGTTCCTATCAGTACACTAGGTTTATTTCTCCTTGCTCTTTACACGGAGGATAGAGCCTGTTGGGTCTCAACTTTATGTGAGAATATGAAATTAGCACCCTCACCCCTCAGGCATCCACTCTGAGCAGCTGTATGTGCCAAAGTTCAAAATCTCTAGTCTCAGAAAAACGTTTCCCGGGAACCTCGTTTTTCTGTTCTTGGCCTCTGGAGAATCCTTCTTTCAATCGCAGCCCAGTGAGGCACTTAAACAGACATTTTTATGTTTTTAATCCAGCTTTTTTACTTGTTTCATTCAGCAGTGCTGTTTATCTAGTCTGCCCTGCTGACATGAAAGTTCTGAATTGCTTTCTAAAACGGCCTTTCAAAGGTTTGTTTACAAATAATCTGACTCTTGGATTTGCGAGGTTATATATCCAGCAATAGTTTCTAAATCTGTCTTAAATCTCTTCGTGTTTTTATTAAAAAAAAAAAAAAAACACAACAAATCTAGTGTCCCTGTCCCCCCCAATCATCTCAAATTGGCATTATTGAAGTTAGTTCTGGTTCAGTAACCTGTTCCTCGGTTAAATAATTTGAGGCTGGGCACGGTGGCTCATGCCTATAATCTTAACTCTTTGGGAGGCTGAGGAGGAGGCAGCTTGCTTGGGGCCAGGAGTTCAAGACCAGCCTGGGAAACAAAGCGAGACCCTCCCCCACTTTCTCTAAAAAAAAAAAAAAAAAAGAAGACGAATTTGAGAATGAGAGACTTGGTGAGGACTAAAGTAAAAGGCATATCCCTCATTTCTGATGTATACACTTTTGAGACAATAAAAATTTACCTTATATTCATGCTTAGGTGGTGTTCTTACATAAACACCCGTTTGAACACCCTCCTTTCTATACAGTTATTCTGTATAGGGCTTCGTCTTTACTCACAGGCCTTTAGTTTCTTGAGCTAGGACCTACCTTCATTATTTCTGTGTCTCTTACCCTGAGCATCATAGCTGAGTTTTGCATCCAGCATGCTCAGAAAATGATTGAAAATAAAATAACTGGTTGCTGTAAAAGTGTTTCTGTCTCTCCATTGTGTTTTGCATTTTCTTGACTGTCTCCATGTTACTGTTCATCAATTTTGGTCATAGCTGGAGGCTGAATTTCTGTCCATTCAGCATCCTATGCATTTCCCCTACAGTCTATGTTCAAACACCAGAGAAAACTGATGGAATCAGTAAGAGATGCACCTTTCCAGGCTGACTGTAGCTTGTCCCTTTCAGCCAATAGAAGTAGAATAATGTGCTGTTGCCATGCTCTGTCCCTTCCTTTTCATTTCTTACCAAGACCCCTGTGTCAGGGATAAACATCTCTACTTTTACAAGATCACCTGGTAGACAGGGCAGTAAATTTACCCTCACATGTGTGTTCAGCTGACACCAGTTAAAATGCCCTTTCAAGGCTGGTTGTATTCTCATTCAGAGCCTAGCCATACTAGTCACTCACAATTTAGAATGGATGAATGAATCCACATGCACTCCTAGAGCAAGAGAGAGAGAAGATTGGGTTCAAAAATCCTGACCACTCCACTGAAAAATGGTCATGTTGAAACCATTGTAGAAAACCATATTGAGCCAGGTGCAGTGGCTCACGCCTGTAATCCCAGCATTTGGAAAGTGAAGGCAAGAGGATTGCCTGAGCTCAGGGGTTCAAGACCAGCCTGAGCAACATGGTGAGCCTTTGTCTCTACAATAAATAAAAAAAAAAAAATCAGTCGGGCATGGTGACACATGCCTGTGGGTTCTAGCTACTTGGAAGGTTGAGGCGGGAGGGATCACCTGAGCCCAGAAGGTTGAGGCTTGGTGGCTATGAGCATGCCTTTGCAATCCAGCCTGGGTGACACTGTGAGACTTCAACTCAAAAAATAAAATAGAAAATCATGTTGAGAATTGTGAACAAGCAAGCAGTTTTTCTCTTGCCATCATTGGAACCATTCATAATAATAATGATGATAATACTGATGATTTTTAAAAAATGCTTATTATCCATGTTCTGGGTACTATGCTGAGTACTTAGCATATGTCCCAGGTTGGGTTTTTTAGAAGCAGATGCTGAGATGGAGATTAGGGTGCAAGATGTTTATTAAGGATCAACACAGTGAAAGGAAGGAGGAAGAAGCAAGATTAAGCAGAGAAAGAAGATGAACTGTGATTCAGGCCTGGAAAGTTCTCAGCCAGCCAGATGTGGGATTCTGAGTTGAGTATTAACGATCAGGAGGTCCGGTGTTAGATTGAAATCACCACAACTTTATACTCTGCCTTGCTCCATCATGGGGTATAGGCTGCCCCAGGAAGAATCTGACCTTGAGTGAGGGGCTGTCTACAGGTGACGCTAACTTGGAGAGAGTTGACAGCCAGGGCACCTGCTGCCTGCACTCCCTGCAGCTGGACAGGGAGTGTCCAGTTCTTTCTTAAAGGGGATGTGGGTGGCCCATCTTCATATTTACCATGGCATACATTATTAGACTTCATCTGCATAACAGTTTGATGAGCTGAGTATTGTTAATGTCTCCATTTTTCAGATGAAGTAATTGTGGCTTAGAAGTGTTATGGATAGTTTCCCACTACTGCCACTTTCTTTCTTTCTTTCTTTCTTTCTTTCTTTCTTTCTTTCTTTCTTTCTTTCTTTCTTTCTTTCTTTCTTTCTTTCTTTCTTTCTTTCTTTTTTTTGAGTTGGCATCTCACTCTGTTATCCAGGCTGAAGGGCGGTGGCACGCCTCTTGGCCACCACAGCCTCAACTTTCTGGGCTCTGGCAATCCTTCCGCCTCAGCCTTCCAAGTAACCGGAACTACAGGTAAGCGTTACCACGCCTGGCTAATTTTTTTTTTTTTAATTTATAGTAGAGACGAGATCTTGCTAAGTTGCCCGGGCTGGTCTTGAACCCTCAGGCTCAGGCAATACACTTGCCTCGACCTCCCAAAGTGCTGGGATTACAGGCTGAGCCACCGAGCCCAGCCGCCAATCCCTTTAAAATTGTTCAAGGTTCGCTTATGAGTGAGAACATATGGAGGGGGGTGGGATTGGCAGTTGAGGGAAACTTCTAGGGGAGGGAGAGGTATACCTCATCAGTAAGGGAATCTGCATAATCAATGTTTGTATACCTAACCCTGAATTGTACCACACATCTTGTATACTTTTTAAAAAAAGAAATTTATGCTTTTAAAATTTAGGAAAAAAAAGAAGTGTTATGGAAGTTGTCCAAGTAATGGAGCCAGGAGATGTGTATGAATGTGTGTGTGTGTGTGTGTGTGTGTGTGTGTGTGTGTATCTTTGGGTTAATCTAGTGTAATGAAGCAATGCTTATCTTAAAGCTAATATTGGGAGGGTACCATACACGTTTTTATTGAAGTCAAATTCCAAGACAGACTTCTCAGCAAGGTCCCCTTCTTATCTTAATACCATCTATCTTTTATAGCTTTTGCCTATGGAGCACAAGATAGATAATTAAAATCAAAGGTTGAGGGTGAGAAAAGGATGTTAAAAATAAATATGTCAAAATGAACTTTTAAGAAAGGGAATATATGTCCAAAATTCCAATCAGAATGATGCAGTTTCTAAAAGACTTATTTCTGATTGTCCTTTATCATTCCAGAAGCATTTATTGAACACCAATCCTTTGCCATTTGCTATTTTGGTTGTTGATAATTCCATGGAGAACAAAAAGAACAAAGCCCCTGTCCTCATAGATTTCACCTTCTAGTTTGGAGACCAGCTGTTACATAATTACAAGAGGGATACATTTAGATTCAAATCTCTACTCTTATCATGATCTGGTCATTGCCTATCTCGCACTATGTTGCCTCAATACAGTAAGTATCTCACTATGTTGCCCAGGCTGGTCTGAACTCCTTACCTTAAGTGATCCTTCTGCCTTGACCTCCCAAAGCACTGGGATTACAGGTACAAATTACTGAAAGTCAAATACATCCTCTGGAAAGGGAGGAAGCTCACTTTATATTTCTCTGAATCTTCTTCTACCAGCACATAACATGGTGTTTTAAATACTGAAGGTGGCCGGGCTCGGTGGCTCAGCCTGTAATCCCAGCACTTTGGGAGGCCGAGGTGAGTGGATTGCCTGAGTCCGTGGGTTTGAGACCCGCCTGGGCAGCTTGACGAGACCTCATCTCTACAATAAATCAAAAATTAGCTGGGCGTGGTGGTGCGCACCTGTAGTTCCAGCTACTTGGAAGGCTGAGGCGGAAGGATCGCCGGAGCCCAGCAGGTCAAGTCTGCGGTGGCCGGGAGCAGCCACTGCACTCTAGTCTGGGCGACAGAGTGAGACTCCAACTCAAAAAAATAAAAAAATAAAATAAATAAATACTGAAGGTGCTTATTAAACTAAAGCTACTTGGTTTGCAGAATCTGGAATGGAGGCTTCTCTGTAACTTTGGCGCCCTTCTATAGCTGAGCTTATCATACTTTATCTAATTTTGTATTTGCCTTCTATGTCCTTCTCTTGTCAGTGAACTTCTTAGAATCTTATTCAGAGTCTAGCAGAATGAAGGAAGAAATGCTTCTTTGCCAAGGAAGTTGGTCAGAATTATACCAAGTACCTGATGTGTAGCTCCTAGAAGATGCTTAATAAATAGTTATTGAAATAATGTAGCTTGGCACAGCCTGAAGAATAAGCACGATGCATCTACAATAGGTGGTTCATGGTGCTATGTTTTAGAGAATTCTGAGTTCTGGTTTGGTTCCAGAGCTGTTGAGCGACACTGAGTGCCCTTGTGACCCTCTGCTTCTCGGTTCCTCATCTGTAAAAGTACATATATGTCTACATTGAGGCTGATATGTCAGGGCATCTGGAATCTGATCTTATTCCACCTTTACTAGTATCTGTAAACTTCGGGCAAGTGCCACCACTCTGACCCTTAGTTTCCTTATCTCTAAAGGGAGAAAGATAATTGTACCAATAGTACAAAACTGAGGGAGGGTATAAGACTGAGGGTGGTGCCAAAAAACTCAGCAATCAAGAGAAATAATATTTTAATACCATATTTTAAACACATCAAAAGTAATGCAAACAAATTCATGATGAACAAACGAGCAGCATTTTCAATAATGATAGGATCAGTAACAGGGCTGTGCCAAGCCATATTGAAGGCTGAGGCTAAAAGAACAAAGGATTAAATGAGATCATTGTAGGTACTTAGCACAAAGCCTTGCACACAGTAAGCATACAAAATATGTGAACCATTATTACTAAATAATCTCTGAGGTTTCTTCTAATTATAAAATTGCTTTGCTGCCAATTGTCCCCACGATTTATTCTTTTTTTTTTGAGTTGGAGTCTCACTCTGTTGCTCAGACTGGAGTGCAGTGGCTGCTCCCGGCCACCGCAGCCTCGACCTGCTGGGCTCCGGCGATCCTTCCGCCTCAGCCTTCCAAGTAGCCAGAACTACAGGCGTGCACTACCACGCCCAGCTGATTTTTTGATTTACTGTAGAGATGAGGTCTCGCTGCCCAGGCAGGTCTCGAACCCGCGGGCTCAGGCAATCCACTCACCTCAGCCTCCCAAAGGCGTGGGATTACAGGCTGAGCCACCGAGCCCAGCTATGATTTATTCTTTTAAAGACAATGGCAACTACTGACTTAATTTTATGCAAAAGTTCTGTAGGACTTGTGAAATGCCTACCATCCTTCTGTAAAAAAAATAGAATTAGTACTAGGGAAAATAAAATAAACTACATGCTAAGCTTCCTTCATGTATACATAGAATACAATTAAACACCAGCATACCTTGTTTTTTGAGCTTCATGGATATTATGTTTTTTACATATTGAAGGTTTGTAGCAACCCTGAGTTGAACATGTCTATTGGCATCATTTTTCCAACAACATGTGCTCACTTCATGTCTGTGTGACATTTTGGTTATACTTGCAATATTTCTGATTTTTTCATTATTATTGTGTCTGTGAAGGTGATCTGTGATAGGTCATCTTTGATGTTACTGTTGTCATTGTTTTGGAGCACCATGAATCATGCCCATATAAAATGGCAAGCTTAATCAATAAATGTTGTGTGTGTTCTGATTTCTCCACCAATTGAATGTTCCCCCATCTCTCTCCCTCTCCTCAGGCCTCCTTTTCCCTGAGACACAACAATGTTGAAATTAGGCCAATTAATGAGACTGCAATGGCCTGTAAGTGTTCAAATGAAAGGAAGAGTCACATATCTCTAACTTGAAATCAACAGCTAGAAATAACTATGCTTAGTGAAGAAGGCATGTCCAAAGCTGAGATAGGACAAAAGCTAGGCCTCTTGTGCCAAACAGTCAAGTTGGGAATGCAAAGAAAAAATTCTTGAAGGAAATTCAAAGTGCTACTCCAGTGAACACACAAAGGACAAGAAAAAGTCTTATTGCTGTTATGGAAGACAGACGAGAGGTCTGAATAGAAGATCAAACCAGCCACAGCATTCCTTTAAGCCAAAGCCTAATCCAGAGCAAGGCCCTAACTCTTCAATATTATGAAGACTGAGCGAGGTGAGAAAGCTGCAGAAAAGTTTGAAGATAGAAAATATTGGTCCATGAGGTTTAAGGACAGACGTCATCTCTAGAACAAAAAAGTACAGGGTGAAGCAGCAAGTGCTAATGGCGAAGCTGCAGCAAGTTATCCAGAAGATCTGGCTAAGATCACTGATGAAGGGGCTAAAATAAACAACAGATTTTCATTATAGACAAGCTGTCTTCACTTGGAAGAAGATGCCACCTAGGACTTTTCTAGATAGGAAAACTCAGGGCCTGGCTTCAGAGCTTCAAAGGACAGGCTGGCTCTCATTAGGGACTAATGTAGCTGGCAACTTTTAGTAGAAGCCAATGCTCATTGACCATTCTGAAAATCCTAGAGCCCTTAACAATTGTGCTCATCTAGTCTGCCTATGCTCTAGAAATGGAACATCAAAACCTGGATGACCACACATATGTTTACAGTGTGGTTTACTAAATATTTTAAGCCTATTGTTGAGAACTACTTCTCAGAAAAAAAGGATTTCTTTCGAAATATTACTGTTCATTGACAATGCACCTGGTCACCCAAGAGCTCTGATGGTGATTTTACAAGGAGATAAACATTGTTTTCATTCCCACCAACTCAACACCCATTCTGTAGCCCACAGATCAAGAAATAATTTCAACTTTCGATTCTTATTTTTTAATAAATGCATTTTGTAACATTACAGCTGCCATAGACAGTGATTTCTCTGATGGATGTGGGCAGAGTCCATTAAGCTTCTGGAAAAGATTCACCAACCTAGACGCCGTTAAGAACATTCGTGATTCATGGGAGGAAGCCAAAATATCAACATTAACAGGAATTTGGAAGAAGTTGATTTCAACCCTCGTGGATGAGTTTGGGATTCAAGACATCAGTGGAGGAAGTAATTGCAGATGTGGTGAAAAGAGAATTAGAAGTGAAGCCTGAAGATGTGACTGAATCTCATGATAAAACGTGAATGGATGAGAAGTTGCTTCTTATGGATGAGCAAGTCATTTAGCCAGGCATGGTGGCTCACATCTGTAATCCCAGCACTTTGGGAGGCGGAGACAAGAGGATTGCCTGAGCCCACGGGTTCGAGACCATCTTGGGCAACATGGCGAGACCTTGTTTCTACAATAAAAGTAAAAAATTAACTGGGTGGAGTGGCGCATGCCTGTAGTTCCAGCTACTTGGAAGACTGAGGTGGAAGGATTGCCTGAGCCCAGCAATTTGAGGCTGGATGATAGAGTTAGACTCCAACTCAAAAAAAAAAAAAAAGTGATTTCTTGTGATGGAATCTACTCCTGGTGAAAATTCTGTGAACATTGTTGAAACAACTGCAAAGGATTTAGAATATTACACAAACTAAACTGACAAAGCAGCAGCAGCGTTGGCGAGGACTGACTCCAATTTTGAAAGAAGTTTCACAGTGGGTAAAATGCTACCAAGTAGCATCACATGCTACAGATAAATCATTTGTGAAAGGAATAGTCATTCGATGCAACATACTTCATTGTTGTATTATTTTAAGAAATTGCCACAGCTACTCTGACCTTCAGCAACCACCACCCAGAATAGTCAGCAGCCATCCACATCATGGCAAGACCCTCCACCAGCATAAAGATTACAACTGGCTGAAAACTCGGTTGTTTGTTAGCAATTTCTTTTTGGCAACAAAGTATTTTAAAATTAAGATTTGTACATTGTTATTTTGGATAAAATGCTTTTACACACTTAACAGACTATTGATTACCATAAATATAACTTTTATATGCACTGAAAAACAAAACATTTGTGTGACTTGCTTTATTGCAATATTAGCTTTATAGCAGTGGTCTGGAACCTAACTGGCAATATTTTTGAGGTATTCCTGTACACTGAAATGTCAACATAATTTCATAACAAAAGTAAGTCTAAATAGGGTCAGGATCAAATTAGCCGGGTGTGGTAGCGCGCGCCTGTAGTTCTAGCTACTTGGAAGGCTGAGGCGGAAGGATCGCAGGAGCCCAGCAGGTCGAGGCTGCGGTGGCCGGGAGCGGCCACTGCACTCGAATATGGGCAATAGAGTGAGACTCCAACTCAAAAAAAAAAAAAATAGGGTCAGGATCATAGTCAAACCAAGTACAAATAGCTGTCGATTGCTTGTGATCACCCAAGTACCCATCCAACTCGAGAAATACATATTGAAGTCCTACTATGTTTCATTGCACTGAGCTGGATATTGGACACATGCAGATTAGAGGCATAGACCCTGTGCTTGGAGTCTGTAATGGGGAGATAAGATTTGCTTTCATTCATATGGGGTTTGTATCACATGTTGAGACACGATACAGTGCAAAGACGTATAATGGGAAATTCTTTCCACTAGGATTATTTTTAAAAATCAAGATACATACTCAGAGCCACATCATTCAACACTTTTGATCCATTAACACTGACCCAAAACACATTTAAAAAACACTTAAAAGGCATTATGTAAATACTGAAGAAACAATAAAAGGTAAAAATAACACATTTGTGCCTTCAAATGTTGACCCTTTGCTTGGCAAAATAATTACTGGAATGAAGTACAATGTAGCACAAAATACCATGGTCACAAACAGTGAATTCTTCAATGAGAGGAGTAATGAGGAGGAGGAGGTGGGAGGAGCGTACACACTGTCCAGAATCACCTCTTTCAACTCCGAATCTGTGTCAACTCTAAGTATGTATTGAGGAGGTGAGACGCAGATTGAGGGTGAGAAGGAGCTATTTAATGAGGGTCCAAAGAAAGGGCTTTCCTCTTTTGTATTCATCTTGAAGGCAATAAAGAAGGAATACAATGCACCAGTCTGAAAAGTTGGAATCATACAGTATGATTCCAACAACATGCCATTCTTGCAAAGGTAAGACTGTGGAGATAGTAACAAAATCAGTGGTTGCCAGGGTTTGGGAGGAGGGAAGGATAAAAGGCAGAGCACAGAGGATTTCTAGGCCAGTGAAATTACTCTGTACAAAACTGTAATGATGGATGCATGTCATAAATTTGTCCAAATCCATGGAATGTACAACACCAAGAGTGATCTCTAATGTGAACTATGGACTCTGGATAATAATGATGTGTCAATCAATGTAGGTTCATCAATTGCAACAGATGCGACACTCTGGTGGGGGATGCTGATGATAGGAAGACTGTACATGTGGGGGGAGTATATGTGGGAACTCTCTGTACTTTCCACTCAATTTTGCTGTGAACCTAACATTCTCAAAAACTGAAGTCTTTTTTTTTTTTTTTTTGAGTTGGAGTCTCACTCTGTCACCCAGACTGGAGTGCAGTGGCCGCTCCCAGCCACCGCAGCCTTGACCTGCTGGGCTCCGGTGATCACGAGCCCATGGGTTCGAGACCCGCCTGGGCAACTTGGCGAGACCTCATCTCTACAAAAAATCAGCCGGGAATGGTAGCGCGTGCCTGTAATTCCTGCTACTCAGGATCACGCCCAGTTAATTTTTTGATTTATTGTAGAGATAAGGTCTCGCCTGCCCAGGCGGGTCTCGAACCCATGGGCTCAGGCAATCCACTCACCTCAGCCTCCCAAAGTCGTGGGATTACAGGCTGAGCCACCGAGCCTGGCTTAAAACTGAAGTCTTCAAAAAAAAAAAAAAAAAAAGAAAGGAAGAAAGAACGCTTCTATTGCCTGTATCTCCAACTTGAGGCTATGTGTTACAAGTCTTTCAATGTTCATGATGAGGTGTTGGGGTGGGGGTGACAGGTGAGGCATATGGGGTAGAGTCTCCCTGACTCATTTGCAGAACCGAGGCTTCCCTTGCAGTTGTTTCCACTGGGCACAGGCTATATACCCGAAGAAATGTCCTCTTGGTGAATAAAATTCTCCTTTGTATTACACTGTCACAAAAGTGAATGTGACCAGAGATACACAGAGAGGTGCCTACTGAGACTATTGTTCACTGCTTCTTCAGATTTCCAAACCTGGGTTAAATGCCCTAATTTTTGTGCTATAGAATCTTGCATGAGTGACCCCTGGTGTTTTGATGTCTGTAATTGATTTTAAGTTATGCCAGCAGAAAGAGTATGATCCAAATCAGTGGTTGGTCAGTTTTAAGATACACCCTAGGGGCAGACAGTCTCTCTGATTGGGCATGTCCTCCGGGGAGGGCCAGTTTGCACCTATTCAGAAGACCACTCTCCAGATGAATTTAATCATGAGTGTTTCAACTGCTGTATATTTATCTTTGACCAGTACCAAAGGTATTGTTCATTAGCGTAATAAATATTCGAAGTGGGTTTTCACAGTAAAATGACTGATGTTCAAGATAGATTGACTGAAATATTTAGAGACAATTCCCAATATTGTGTGAATAGTACATAAAATTCAAGTGAGCTTTTCCCCTTCAACTTTCAGAATGGTGCCCAAGGCTTGATTCTTTTTTTTTTCGGTTTAGTATTTTATGTTTTATTAACAAACAAAATCCTATAAAGGACCTCATGCATTATTTTTAGTAACAAATTTTAGTAATGAGACATAGCATTTCCTTATCATTAAAAAATTAAATGAATTTTGAATTTGTACAGAAGGCTTGATTCTAATACAATTCCTACTTCTATCTACTAGCTTAGATGATTCTGGTTGTCTGATGCTGACTATGAGGTTGACTGAATTTTGCCTCAAGAATGTTGTGTCTGTCTCAAGAGAGTGTTTCATGCAAAAAAATTGGTTGGAACACATAGAAGAACAGAAAGCTGGGACTTCATCGAGCTTGGAGATTATGAAACTGTTTTTGTGCCTCCCTGCTAATAAATGCTTATCTAATAAATGTTCGTTTGTGTGACAGAGTTTGGTGCTAGGTTCACATTTTTTTTTTTTGAGTTGGAGTCTCACTCTGTCACCCAGGCTGGAGGGTAGTGGCACGCTCCTGGCCACCGCAGCCTCGAACTGCTGGGCTCCTGTGATCCTTCCACCTCAGCCTTTTTTTTGAGTTGGAGTCTCACTCTGTCACCCAGACTGGAGTGCAATGGCCGCTCCCGACCACTGCAGCCTCGACCCACTGGGCTCCAGCGATCCTTCCGCCTCAGCCTTCTGAGTAGCAGGAATTACAGGCACGCGCTACCATTCCCGGCTGATTTTTTTGTAGAGATGAGGTCTCGCCAAGTTGCCCAGGTGGGTCTCGAACCCGCGGGCTCAGCCTTCTAAGTAGCCAGAACTACAGGCGCACGCTACCATGCCCGGCTAATTTTTTATTTATTGTAGAGATGAGGCCTCGCCAAGTTGTCCAGGTGGGTCTTAAACCCGCGGGCTCAGGCAATTCTCTCGCCTCGGCCTCCCAAAGTTCTGGAATTACAGGCTGAGCCACCTAGCTGGGCGCTAGGTTCACTTTTATGGCAGCAAGATTTGAGAAAGAAGTTAATACTAACTTATCTCTAACCATGTATTAAACAATTGCTGAACTTCTATGATCCCTCTTGAAATGTGTATTTAAAAACAAAACAAAACCTAGTACTGTAGTGTGTTTAACCAAACCGGCCTGAGTCAGTCAGTTCACACTATCCTAATACATTCTTCCAACCTGGAGACAAACACATTCCAGGGGAGAGTTTGTTCAGACACCAATGGTTATCATAAGATACATCGTCTGTTTCTCTTTGTCCTGGATTTATCAGTAGAAGAATCCTTTACTTGTAGGAAAACAACAACAACAATACAAGAATGTGCTTGGGGTTAGAAGAGTTTGTGCATTCATATTCTAAGGTTTTTAGGCTGTTCCCAAATCCTCTGTGGGAAGGTCTTGCTTCCCCAGTGAGTGCTGCTACCCAATGATATATCTTCATGCTTTGTATAAATGTTGATTTATGTTGATTGCAAAGGAACCAAAAAAGGGTGAGTTCACAAAGTAGATCCTTCTAACTGCAATTCGACAAAGTGTTATGTAAAAAAGCACATGAGAATGTAGAAAATAGAGTCTTACCTTAAGCGGAGGATGACTAGGAACGGCTTCACGAAGTAGCTGATGTTTGAACTGGTCCTTCAAGAGTGGCTAGGGTTGGGGTGTATATCTATATTTGTTTTCCCTTGTTGTTACAAATAAAGATGGGAGATATATGGAGGTGTTAATGTGAATTTTTCAAAAGGACCATTCAATATAGACACACATAAAATCCGATGACTAATCATTTCTCTATGAGGGGGGAATCTTGTGAGAATCAAGATGGTGGAGAGAGACAAGAATGGAATTATAATACATTTGTAAAGGCTATATTGGACACAAGAGGAGGCCAGCAAAAAGGGAATTAGGTAATATTGAACAAAAAGCAATGAAAGATCACATGAAGGGCTTTTAGTTGCATATTAGCATGGTGGAATATATTTGAGAAAATGAGATTTGCTAATAAATAAGAAGGGCTGTGAAATTAATAATGCCTTGGTAAATGGCCAAGGCATTGCCCATCTTTTTTTCCTGATCATGTCTAATAAGACTAATGGAAAGAAGAAATCTGCAAAATTGGGAAAAATTGCAAAAGGGCTATAGGAAAGCAAGTTCTTTCACTTTCTTTTGGTAGAGTGTGAGTTTGTAAAAACTTTTTAGGTGAGCAATTTGGCAGTGTATCAATCAGGTTATGCTGTAGTAACCAGCAACCACCAAATGACAATGACTTAAAACAAATGTTTGTTTCTTATTCATGCTATGTGTTTGTGGCAGGCCAGCTGAGACTCTGTTTCACATGGAACTCACTGCAGAACTCAGGCTCGTAGAGCAGCCACTATCTGGAATATTGCTGATCACCATGGCAGAAGGTTCTGGAAGGTTTCAATGGCAACAAAATGGTGATGACTTATGTCCCTTGCACTCATAACTTACCGGCCAAGACTCATGGCCTTTCTACCAGCAGGAGGACTAGGAGGTGCAGCTCTATGAGGCTCTGGAAGACAGAGAACTGGAAGTATTCTGGGAGCTCAACAGATGACTGCCTTTGGCAATAACTATAAAACCAGAAATGTCTATATAGCTATTGACACAGCAATTCCATTTCGGGGACTTCATCCTAAGAAATTACCTGAATTGAAATCCTAATGAATCTGAATTGAAAACCTAAATATCCATCATCAGTAGTGGAATGATTAAACAAATAATGGAATACCAATGCATTGGAATTCTATAAAGTCATTAAAAAGAACAATATAGGTGTTTCAGATACATTAAGTGACTAAAAAGATTACCAAAATGTATGCATAAGATGATACCATCTATGCTAAAATTTATACATTATCTTAAAAAATTATAGCTATATTTGCACAGAGGCAGGGTAATACAAATTTCTTGATAATATTATATTACTAACATAGCTACTGAGCATTTAGCATGGTCAGGTATGTAGTAAAGTGTTCAATCCTTCAAATCATAATTTCCATCTGAAGTAATATGAATTATCATTCCCAATTTGAAAATGAAGAACCTAAGTCTCTGAGAAGTTAATGGCCTGTCCATGGTCACACAGATGGACAGTTTCACGTCTAGAGTCCCAATCTGTCTGAGAATAACAGTTACCCCTAGGGGTGAGGTAGGGTTATTGGTGGGGCATAGAAGGCAGGACTTTCACAGTCTATTTTATGGTGTTTAATGAGCTTGTACTTGTTTTTCTTATAAGCATGTATTCCTTCTGCAACAATTATTATTTATTATTATAATTTTTTGAGTCAGAGTCTTACTCTGTCGCCCAGGTTGGAGTGCAGTGGCATGCTCACGGCTACCCCAGCATCGACCTCCTGATCTCAGGCAATCCTTCCGCCTCAGCCTTCCAAGTAGCCAGAACTACAGGCGCACACTGCCATACCTGGCTAATTTTTTGATATAATGTAGAGATGAGGGCTCACCTAGTTGCCCAGGCTGGTCTTGAACCCGTTGGTTCAGGTAATCCTCTCATCTTGGCCTCCCAAATTGCTGGGATTACAGGCTTGAGCCACTGCGCCTGGCCTTGTGAAAATAATTTAAAAATAAAACTGTTTTTTAAAAATTTGAAGTGAAGCAAACACAGGGAAAAAATAGAAACTGTGTAGACAGGATGGAGATAGCCATATATAAATAGCAGCTGAAGATCCTTGGGAAAATTCTACAAATGTACCCAAAACCCATCCAAGTATTTGAGTTACAGTGGCGGTAGAAAGGAAATCTTATATCAAACTGACTGAATATCTAAAACAAAGATAGGACAGGGAACTTTGTGTGAGACACTGGGAGGATGGGTCTCTCAGCCAGGCAGGCTGTTTCTAACTGCCTTCTGGTGGAAACTGTAAAGGCCATCTTGGAGCCTTTCAATGAACACTGAGACCGATGAATCACTGAGAACAAGCCACAGGGTTCATAAGGAATAACTCATGTCAGGCAATTTGACAACCTTTTAAAAACAGAATTATTAGGTTGGTGAATAAAAAGAGCCATTATGATCCTTTGCATTTGGAGTTCAGTGGGACTGTCTCAAGAACCCCTCCCATATAATTTTTTCAAGTTAGCTGGTGCTGGTGGTATCTGTGTAGATTCAGAGATAGGTGGAAGATATCCATTAACACATTCAACGATGCAAGGACACACGTACAAGGATGTTCATCACAGCATGTAATAAGAAAAGCAAAAAATGAACTAAATATCATCAGTTAGAAGTATTTGGGAATATTCACGGAATGGACTGTTATGTAGCCTGAATCAAGGGTTGGTAATCTATGACCCAGGAGCTAAATCTGCCCTGAGAATTAAGAATTATTTTTATAGTTTTGACAGATTAAAAAAGTTAAAAGAAGACTATTTCACAACATGTGAAAATTAGATGAAATTCAAATTCCGCCTCCATAAATAAAGCTTTTTTGGTAACACACAGTCTGCCTATTTATCAGCACATTGTTTCTAGCTGCTTTCATGTTGCAATGAAAGATGGGTAGTTGTGGTGGAGACTCAATGGCCTTCAAAGCCTAAAATATTTGCTATTGGGCCCTTTACAGAAAAAGTTTGCTGACCCCAGTTCTAGAACAAGTTAGTAGGTGAGATTCTTAAGAAGAGCAGATTCATTTTAATCTCCTGTCCTTTCTGAAGTGTCTGTGATTTCCTTTCTTTTTCTCTTTATTTTAAAGATATGGGGTACAGTTCAGGATTAGGTATACAAATGTTCATTATGCAGGTACCCTTGTTGATGTGATGTGCTCCTCCCTTCCCTGGCAGTTTCCCTCAGCTGCCAATCCCACTCCCCCTGCTTTTCTATTCTTTTTGTTTGTTTGTTTTGAGTTGGAGTCTCACTCTGTCACCCAGACTGGAGTGCAGTGGCCGCTCCCGGCCACCGCAGCCTCGACCTGCTGGGCTCCGGCGATCCTTCCGCCTCAACCTTCCGAGTAGCTGGAACTACAGGCGCGCGCTACCACGCCTGGCTAATTTTTTGATTTATTATAGAGATGAGGTCTCACCAAGTTCCCCAGGCGGGTTTCAAACCGGCGGGCTCAGGCAATCCACTCACCTCAGCCTCCCAAAGGTGCATAATGAGTCTTTCTCAGCTTTCTTTGGCCTTGTTTGTTTATTGGGTTAGTTTTGCATTTTCTTATCTTTTGAGTTGGAGTCTCTTGTCGCCCAAGCTGGAGTGCAGTGGCATGCTCATGGCCACTGCAGCCTTGACCTGGGGGGCTTAGGCGATCCTTCTGGTTCCATCTTCCAAGTCGCTGGAACTACAGATGCATGCCACCATGCCTGTTTTTGTGATTTATTGCAGAGACGAGGTCTTATCAAATTGCCCAGGCTGGTCTCGAACCCCCAGGCTCAGGCAATCTTCTTGCCTTGGCCTCCCAAGTGCTGGAATTAAAGGCTGAGCCATTGTGCCAGGCCTAGTTTTGCATTTTCATTTGTTTATCTCTGACTTATAGCTGTTGCAGATCATTCAATATTCTAAAAACATAAATTAATTTTTTCTTAGACCACTAATACCTAAGCATTATTGGAAAAAAAACAAACAGTATAACGGTATAGCAGAAACTTTATGCTAGCCTCTGCTACTAGAGTGGAAACTTGATGAGGGCAGGGACCATGTTCTCTCTATCCCCCAGCACTTAGCACAGGACCTGGCACATAGTAAATCCTCAATAAATATTTTTTTTCAGATTAGAAAATATAGTTTATTTAGAAAGTAAATTAGAGAGAGAGAGAAAAAGAGGAGATTCACATCCCCAAAGTAGAGGAGGGGGCCAAAGCTTAAGAAAACATGGCCTGGCCATAGCTCAAAGAGCACATGGCCACACCATAGCTTAGTAAGGCAATGGCCAATAAATACTTCTAAATGAATTAATGTATGAGTGCATGAACTATCATTTATATATGTTTTATTTTGCAACATACTGTTCTTTAGTGTGCCGTTTTCTGCATGATGATATATAGAATATATCAACACACATAGACTATGTTGGACGTGTGATGAGAGAGTGTTTTCCTTCTTTCTTGGCAACAGAAAACACCCCTCTGTGTAGTAACCAAGGCCCTTTTAGTAACTTGTGTCTGTATGGCTCAGATGTGGCCTCAGGCCGGAAGAGTGGATCATGGGAAGCATTTTGTTAATCCAGTTTGGGGACAACACATGGCAGGGACACAGAAAAACTGGCATGGAGCATCTCCTGGACCTTCTTACTTAAGAGGGTAATTGTATTTTTGTGTCATGAGCATAAACTTTGTTTCTCTCCTCCCTACCCATCCTCCCTTCTTGTCTCTATTTTTTGATTTGCCTTTCTGCCCTCCCTGTCTGTCCCTTGCTTTTTCCTAAAATGCTATGCATAGAGGTAAGTTAACAACACTGCTTTCAGTCGGGCTTGGTGGCTCAGCCTGTAATCCCGTGCTTTGGGAGGCTGAGGTGAGTGGATTGCCTGAGCCTGTGGGTTAGAGACCCACCTGGGCAACTTGGCGAGACCTCATCTCTACAATAAATCAAAAAATTAGCCGGGTGTGGTAGCGCGCCTGTAATTCCAGCTACTTGGAAGGCTGAGGTGGAAGGATCGCCGGAGCCCAGCAGGTCGAGGCTGCAGTGACCGGGAGCATGCCACTGCACTCCAGTCTGGGTGACAGAGTGAGACTCCAACTCAAAAAAAAAACAACAACAAAAAACACTGCTTTCCAAGTGACTGGCACTGTGCATACTGTCTTTTAAACCTCAGATTTATGGATTACGCTGAGCAAGTTTGATGCCCCCTATTTTACAGATAAGGAAACTAGGGCACAGAGAAGTTAAATAATTTGCCCAAGGAGGAGGTCTGGCTCGGCTCGGGAAACCAACCTGTCAAGCACCTTGCTAGGCTGCCTCTCTAGCACACACATCTTCTGCCTCCTCCTCCAAGGCTACTCCCTGCTAGACCAATAGGGCCTTGGTTGCTTTGTATCCTCAGTACCCAGCAGAGTCTGGACCCAGGAGCTGACATCCCATTGGCCTGCAGAAAAGGCAGGTTAGAAAAGCGGTTTATGATGCTTCTCCAGCATTATGATGCTTTCCCATGTGCAGTTACTTTATAAGGCCCTTCACACAATGACTGGGAATGGGATAGGGTGTACTTGGTAGAACTTTCCTGAAGGGCAACTTGCCCATGTGTTGCAAAATGTCCTTACCATTGGGCAACAGCAATTTTGCTTCTAGGAATTTGTCCTCAGGAAATAACTGCAGATGTGTGTGCTAACATGTATATATGTTCATTACAGTGTTATTTACAATAATGAAAAATTTAGGCCGGGCTCGGTAACTCATCCTGTAATCCCAGCACTTTGGGAGGCCAAGGCGAGTGAATTACCTGAGCCCGCGGGTTCGAGACCAACCTGGGCAACTTGGCGAGACCTCATCTCTACAATAAATCAAAAATTAGCTGGGCGTGGTAGTGCGTGCCTATAGTTCCAGCTACTTGGAAGGCTAAGGTGGAAGGATCGCCATAGCCCAGCAGGTCGATGCTGGGGTGGTCGTGAGTGTGCCACTGCACTCCAACCTGGGCAATGGAGTGAGACTCCAACTCAAAAAAAAAGTACAAGTGCCCAACAATAAGGAATTTGTTAGATAGCTTATGTTATATTTCTATGATGGAACATATGCAAGCAGAAAAATCATTTTTAGTGTCAAGTGGTTACCACTGGGGAAAAGAAGAATGCTAACTCAGAGAGGTACACGTAAAGCTTCAACTTTGTTTACAATGATTACTTTTTTTTTCTTTTGAGTTGGAGTCTCACTCCATCGCCCTGACTTGACCTGTGGACTCCGGCGATCCTTCTGCCTCAGCCTTCCAAGTAGCCAGAACTACAGGCACGCGCCACCATGCTTGGCTAATTTTTTTGATTTATTGTAGAGATGAGGTCTCACCAAGTTGTCCGGGTGGGTCTCGAATCCCGGGGACTCAGGCAATTCACTCGCTTTGATCTCCCAAAGTGCTGGGATTACAGGCTGAGCCACTGAGCCCAGCCATGATTACTTTCTCGAGCTGGGTGTTCATTATATTATTTTTTATGCTTCTTGATATGTCTGAAATATTGAATGATTAACTGAAAATATAAATTTGGAAAAATCATGTTTAGAATTTTTAGTGATATGGAAGAATGATAATAAAACATTACGTTTAAATAAACAAATTATAATATATAGTGTGAAAATATCATCCCAATTATCTAAATCAGAGAGTATGTCTAGGCATAAAATAAACACATTAAAGATTCAATTGTGTTTATAGTATTTCTGTTTTTTAAAAAAAGAATACTAGCCGGGCTCGGTGGCTCAGCCTGTAATCCCGCGCCTTTGGGAGGCTG
>NW_007249869.1:151065-167015 GCF_000164805.1 Carlito syrichta | reverse complement strand
ACCTCATCTCTACAATAAATCAAAAAATTAGCCGGGCGTGGTAGCACGCGCCTATAATTCGGCTACTTGGAAGGCTGAGGTGGACAGATCGCCGGAGCCCAGCAGGTTGAGGCTGTGGTGGCCGGGAGCGGCCACTGCACTCCAGTCTGGGTGACAGAGTGAGACTCCAACTCAAAAATAAAAGAAAAGAAAAGAATACTACTACACTTCTTTTTTTTTTTTGAGTCAGAGTTTCACTTTGTCACCCAGGTTGGAGTACAGTGGCACACTCATGGCCACTGAAGCCTGGACTCACTGGGCTCAGATGATCCTCCACCTCAGCCTTCCAAGGAGCTGGAACCACAGGCATGTATCACCATGCCTGGCTCATTTTCTGATTTATTGTAGAGATGAGGTCTCACCAAGTTGCCCAGGCTGGTCTTAGGCAATCCTCTCACCTTGGCCTCCTAAAGTGCTGGGATTACAAGCTTGAGCCACTGTGCCCTGCCTTAATGTTTGATTTATCGTAGAGACAGTATCTCGCCATGTTGCCCAGTCTGGTCTTGAACCTATGAGCCCAGGCAATCTTCTTGCCTCTACCTCCCAAAGTGCTGGGATTACAGTCAAAAGCCACCGCGCCTGGCCTAGAATAATACTACTTTTTAACGGACCAGTTCACATTCATGGTTACTGCATTTTCTACTTCATATCTAACTTCCTAAGCCAGAAACTCCAGCATGACTTCCAGCTTGGCTTTTCCTTTGTTTTCACACAACCAGTGATTTTACTATATTTTTCTCCACGTTTTCTCAATCTTCTCCTTTGTCTCTAGCCTTTATCTACAATTTTTTTTTTTTTTTTTTTGAGTTGGAGTCTCACTCTGTCACCCAGACTGGAGTGCAGTGGCCGCTCCCGGCCACCGCAGCCTCGACCTGCTGGGCTCCGCCGATCCTTCCGCCTCAGTCTTTCAAGTAGCCGGAATTACAGGCATGCGCTACCACGCCCGGCTGATTTTTTGATTTATTGTAGAGATGAGGTCTCGCTGCCCAGGCGGGTCTCGAACCCGCGGGCTCAGGCAATCCACTCACCTCAGCCTCCCAAAGGCGCGGGATTACAGACTGAACCACCGAGCCCAGCTATCCACAATATTTTAGACTTCATTTTTTATTTTATATTTAAAGCAGTAGATCTTGGAACTATCTACACTCGGGTCCAGTGGTGTTGAAAACCCTGTGTGTTTTATTTTAGCCAATCTGAGTCTCATTTTTAAGTTCCTTGAAGACAGAGATCACAGGGTTTGGCAATAAATTGCTTGTGAGGAGTCAAGGAGGTGATAAGCTGCAAATCGACTTTAGAACTTCACACTGGTGAGGCACTTTGGGATGCTCAAGAGTTCTATCCTACCACCTGGGAAAGGCCGTTAAATATTAATAGACTGGTGTCCCTCACTGGGGTGTGAATGCATTCAGGAGCAGAGGAAGATGAATTTGAGGAAGCAACCCTGCCTGTCTTCTCTCTGATTCATTCTGATGGAGAGCTTGCTCGAGCTATGAGATAGTGGTGCTCAAGTTAATGATCTTGGCAGTGGGGTTTCTTGAATCACAACTGGGGGAAAAGGAATAAAATGATAGGAGAGGCTAGCCAGTCCACAAAAATGAAATGGTTTCCCAAAGAAAAAGAAACAGCAGAAGTCAAGTTCATTTGGAGTGTTTCAGCATATGTTCTGAATTTGAAAATATTGTGCAGAAGGAAGGCAAGAAAACAAGATTTTGCCACATAGCTTAGAAAATGTGTGGGAAAGTGTTTGTAGCAGGGAGGATTCAATTATAAAAGCTTCCTGTCCTTTTCTTATGCCTGTATCACTTTCCTTCCTAGGCCAGAAAGAATAGTTCAGAACGTTCCAGATACATTAGTTAACTACCTCATCAAATAACCTTTGTGGTGGTCAACCTATTGCTTCCCATGTGTATTAGTTAGGATTTTTGTGGTTGCAAGTGACAGAAACCCAATTAAAATATAACTTTAGCAAAACCAAAAAGGATTTTATTGGTTGATGTGGGACTACTTCAGTCATGGCTGGATTCAAGGGCTTGCATAGTGACATAATAAATCTATCTTCTTCAGTCTCTTGGCTTAGCTTTCCTCTGAGTTGGTTTGATTGTGTGTGTGTGTGTGTGTGTGTGTGTGTGTGTGTGTGTGTGTGTGTGTGTTGGAGTCTCATTCTGTTGCCCAAGCTGTAGTGCAGTGGCACGTTCACGGCCACCGCAGCCTTGACCTGCTGGGCTCCAGCAGGCAGAGTGGATCATAGTCAGGAGGCATTTTGTTAATCCAGTTTGGGGCTCAGGCAATTCTTCTGCCTTAGCCTTCCAAGTAGCTGGAACTACAAGCGCATACCACCATACCCAGCTAATTTTTTGATTTATTGTAGAGATGAGGTCTTGCCAAGTCCTCAGGCTGGTCTTGAACCTGTGAGCTCAAGCAATCCTTACACCTTGGCCTTCTAAAGTGCTGGGATTATAGGCGTGAGCCACCGCACCTGGCTGGCTTGATTCTTAAATGGACTCTCCCTTAATGTGGTAATAATGACCTGGGTCTAGCTTAACAAACTCAGCAGAAAGCACATTCTCCTCAGTGGCTCCAACCAAAGACCAGCTCTGAGTCTTACCAGTCTGGCTTGTGTCATATGTCTGTCTTGGGTCTCAGTGTGGCCAGAAACACTGAATACCCCAATGAACTAACTAGGCTTAGATTCTGTGCCTATTCCTGGAACTAAGGAGGTGGTATCAAGCCCACAGAAGCTACACAGACTACAGTGGGGGAAAGGGGTCTCCCAGAGGCATACTGAGATGCCGTCCTCAGAGAAGAAAGTAATAATGAATGTTGGCCTCAAAAGTTGGCTCTCCACTAGAAGTTCATTCCTCTTAAGATCAATATGACTGCTGCATCCAGAACTGGTTTGTTAACAACACTCCATAACACCAAAGTACATCAGATTGCCTTAGCTAGGAAAAGAGGGTTATATCCCTTATTCTGTTCTGCTGTAATTTGTTATACAATGACTAACTCTTCAGCCAGAAATCTGTGACCAAAGGCTTATTACCATAGAAACTTCCTTTGAGGGGGCAATTAGCATCTATTGTTATCATTGGAATGTCATCGTTTTATCAGGAGTTGCTAATAATGGCACTCTTTTGGTTTTCTACGCTTTCCTAGGAATCTTCTCATTGTTATCAGTTCCTGGAGGTCACGGCGCACATCAACAAACTACCAGGCAGCTAATTAGTGGCTTGTCAGATGTCTACTTGGTTCTACCAACTCTTCCTCTACTTTTAGACTAACCAAGACTCCTGAGGTGCACAACTAAAGAAAAGTTAGTGAGGATAATTCTGGGTTTGCCAACCCAAGAACAGTATTTTGGAGCTCTAACTTAATAGCGGACAAGACAAAAAAAGGAAAAAAAAAGATTAATGTTACACACAGAGACTATAAACATGGTATACAAAAGAGGAAGAATAAAGTATTGTAAAAACAGAATCTCCCTGTGCTTTTGAAAACATTTAACAAGTTTACTTAGGTAGACATTGTAAGGTAAAGGAAACCAGACCAGGCGAAATGGCAACAAAGGAGCCAAGAAAAATTTGTTAGCACAATCCCGGGCGAGGTTCTCGGATCCACATAGCTGAGGGCCGGAGAAGTCGCGCCCAGCAAGATGGGCGACGGGTTTATAAAGCTGTGAGGGGGGTTGGGGAGAGCGATCATTGGTTGGGACAGCTGTCACGTCTGCTGGCAATTGGCTGAACGGGGTGGCTAGACTCGCTGTAACAGGTACTGGCTGGCTTTGCGGCTGGGGTCTTAGTTCCGGCCTGGTCCGGGTTGGAGCCATCTTGTTCAGGCGAGGCCCGCCCCGCCCTCTGGTACCTCTGACCTTACAGAAATGATGCCTGGAGACAGTTGGTAGAGGTAACATGCCTTTCCCCAAAATGATCATGTAGGGAAGCACTGACAATTAAGGGCAATGTTTCTTAAAGGCTGACTTTTGGATTGCTTGCGTCAGAATTGCCTGAGGTATCCTTGGAGTATAGCTTGGTTGCAAGCAACAAAAACAGACCCACTAACATGAGCAAAACTTTATTTATTGAAAAGGCATTTGGGCAAATAGGGAGGGAGTTTACAGAATTGAGGGAAGCCTGAGAAACCAGGTAAGCACCAAGGAAACTCTGCAGCCGAGAAGCAGATAGCATAAAATTGTCTCATGGCTGAAACACGACACCGCTGTTGCATCTTCGCCACTAGTTTCCTCATTCAAAATTCAAACTTTTGAGAGAGGGCATATGATTGGCTAAGTGGAGGTCACATGCTAATTCTTTGGTTTAAACGATGCATGAAAACAGGGTTTGGCATCTAGAGTACTTCCTCCCCTACCAGGACCAAAGCCAGCAAGGGAGAAGCAGTTCCTTCAAATAAAACTGGGTTGATTCTGGGTCTGGGTTAGGAAATAATGATGAGCAGCTATGAAGTGACAACTGTCTGCTCCACCTACCATGCTTGTTGGAAATACAGATGCTGGGCTTTAAACCATTACTATTGAATCAGAATCTCAGAGTGTGGGCCCCTGACATTTCCCCCTTAAATAAGCTCTCCAGTCTGTGAGTGATGGCTCATGAGTGTAAACCCAGCATTTTGGGAAGCTGAGGTGGAGGGAATGCTTGAACCCAGGGGTTTGAGACCAGCCCAGGTAAGATAGCGAGAACCTGTCTCTAAAAAAAAAAAAAAAAAATTAGCTAGGCGTGGTGATATGTACCTGCAGTTCCAGCTGCTTGGTAGGCTGAGATATGAGAATTGTTTGAACACAAAAGGTCAAGGCTACAGTGAGCCATAATCATGCCACTGCACTTCAGTGTGGGTGACATACGACATCAAATTTAAAAAAAAAAGAATGGTTATATCTGCATTGAACATGTAGACTTTTTCTTGTCATTATTCCGTAAACAATATAGTATAACAACTATTTACATAGCATTACATTGTATTAAGTGTTGCTTTTTTTTTTTTTTTTTTTTTAAGTCAGAGTTTTATTCTGTTACACAGACTAGAGTACAGTGACATACTCAAAGCAACCGCAGTCTTGACCTGCTGGGCTCAGGTGATCCTTTCACCTCAGCTTTCCAAGTAACTGGAACTACAGGTGTGTGTCACCATGTCTGGCTAATTTTTTGATTTATGGTACAGATGAGGTATCTTGTCGAGTTGCTCAGGCTGGTCTCGAACCCCTGGACTCAGGCAATCCTCTTGCCTCTGCCTCCCAAAGTTCTGGGATTATAGGCATGAGCCACTGCATCTAACTGTGTTAAGTATTATAAGTAATCTAGAGATGACTTAAAGTGTATGAGAGGATGTCCATAGGTTATATGAAAAATACTACGCCACTTTATATCAGGATTTGAATATCATGGATTTTGTAATTTGTGGGGGAACCTAGAACTAATACCCAGCAAATGCTGAGAGATGAGTGTAATTGCTGAAGCACAAGCTTGAATAGGTTGGCAAAAAAGAAAAGACGGATGCAGTTAGTAACCAAAATTCTAAATAGGAAGTCCCTCTTCCTTCCAGAATTTCCTAGGGAGCATGAAGGATCTACTCTTGGCAAGCATTTGTAGATTGCAGGAATTCCTTGAAAACTTGGCACGCAGTGCCTGTGATCACTCCATGCTATTACAGAATAGACTCACTGAGGGTGAGATTTGGAAGGGGTTTCTTACTCATTTACTATTCACTTACATTCTTAGCGAACGAACATATTCAGTCATTTAAAAGGTAGTAGAGTTCAGTGGCTAAGAGCTTGGGTTTTGAAATCAGAGAGAACTATGGTCAAAGTGGGCTCTGCCAGTTAGTTTGGTGATCCTGAACAGGCTACTTAACATCTCTATGTCTCACTTTCCTCATGTGTAAAATGCATCTAGTAATTCCAACCTCACTTGTTTGTCCTGAGGATAAAAATGAAATATTAGATGTAATATTCTTAGACACTTCCTGACACGTGGTCGGTGCTAATTAAATAGTAGCTATTATGATTATATAACTAATACCAGATATGTAAGGATCTCCTACTGGAAACCTAAGAACAAGAGTAGGTGTCCACTCTCAGAGTCTAGAGAAGGAAAGAAAGCCAGCCCGTGCTCCTTGAAGACCACCAGAATGGAACTGAAGAGCTTTCTCACTGGTCTCCTTCCTTTTTCTTTCCCTTCATTGGACCCTCCAGGGTCCTGGTATCAGATCCTTGAGCCTCTGAATGCTGTTTCCATCTCCAGCTTAGTGGTAATAGCACATTCTTCCCATGCTTTGAATGAAGGAGCTTTCTGTTCCTTCACATACCTCCAAGGAGCCAGTACGTTCAGTTGTTCACACTGACGTCTCTTCTGAAAATGGCTACTCTCCTGACTCTGTTTTTCCAAAGGCTATGTTCCATCAAAGCTGACAAGTGGTACAAAGGATGAGGGTAAGAAAATCATGCCGGGCCTCAGATACTTGAAGGAGATTCCTCTCCCAGTGCAGCATTAAAGAAAGTACTAGTCAGTCATGATGGGAACTGTTAGTAGCTAACAAAAAAAAACAAACAGTGAAATAAAAGTTGGTACTAAATGTTGGGGAGTATTGGAGCAACTAGAACTCACATATGCTGCTATTGGGAATATAAAATGGAACAGCAGCTTTAGAAAACA
Organism: Carlito syrichta; assembly: GCF_000164805.1. Taxonomy (NCBI): domain Eukaryota; kingdom Metazoa; phylum Chordata; class Mammalia; order Primates; family Tarsiidae; genus Carlito; species Carlito syrichta. The sequence goes on along the minus strand of NW_007249869.1, from coordinate 160,317 downwards.
ATTTGGCAGTTTCTTCTATGAAGATAAACATATACCTACTATATGATCCAGCCAGCCTGTTCCAAGAGAAATGAAGGCCTATACCCACTTATACTCACACAACCATGTGCAGGAATGCTTATCATGGGTTTATTTATAGTAGCTTGACTCTGGAAATAACACACGCCCATTAATGGATGAATGGCTATACAGATTGCGTTATATTCATAAAATGGACTATGGATACACACCACACAAATGGATCTTAAAATCATTATGTGAATGAAAGAAGCCAGCCAGAAAGAGTAGTACATAAAACATAAATGTCTTAATTCCATTTATATAAAGTTGTCAAAAATGAAAATTTAGAGTGATTAAAAGCAGATCAGTGACTGCTTAGGAATGGAGGTACAGGGAGAAATAAAAGGCATAAAGAAGCTTTTGGGGACAATGGACATATTTTCCTCTATTGTGATGACGGTTTATAGGGGAAAACATATGTCAAAACAAATCAGATTGTCCACTTCAAACATGTGATTTAGTGTATTTTATTATACCTCAATAAAGTTGTTTTCTTATATAAAAAGGACACTGGATTAGGAACTGGAAGATAAGGGTGTCAGTACTGGCTTTTACACAAATACAGTGTGTGCCCTTGGAGAGGTCTTTTTTCCCAGTGTGTACCTTTATTCTTTCACTTTTAAATTGAAAGTGATAGATTAGTTTAAGTCTAAGATCTCACCCAGTTGAAAAATTCTGATTGTATAATGGCTTTTGGGCCAATAGGTAAATTCATCAAGGTATCAGCTTCTTCAATTGATCTTTTGACTCTGTGGAAACTTTTTCCCCCTGGTTTAATCAATTTACTGAATTTTCAGATCTCAAACACAGCAGACCAATAGAATAAACTCTTTTAAGCTTTGAAGAGAGATCAATTTAAGCCTTAGGTCTTCATGTTCAGTTTGTTATCAGTACCAGCTGATTCATGAGCAACTCTCAGATGAAGGATGTAGGTTAACAATGATTCTTGAGGGTGAGACTCATAAAAGAGGCACACTCACATGTCCTTAACACCAGCTTAACAGACTGAACAGTAACTGGACGAGCGCACATACTTCCTCTACTCCCAAACCTTCCTGGCACCTCTCTGTGGCACTAACATATCTCTCCTGGAATCCAGAAGTGGTTTTCCCCATTCTTCTGGTACTAGTGTGATCTTGGGAGTATATAACTTTTCATCCTTATCTGTAAAATGAATGTAATAACAGAGCTCCCACAAGGATTAGATAGAGGAGATATTTCACTTAATATATTTAGAACGAGGCTCAGCATGGTGACTCACACCTATAATCCCAGCACTTTGGGAGGCCGAGTGAGAGGAATGCCTGAGCCCATGGGTTCGAAACCAGCCTGGGAAAGTTGGCGAGACCTCATCTCCACAATAAATCAAAAAATTAGCCAGACATGGTAGCGTACGCCTGTAGTTCTGGCTACTTGGAAGACTAAGGTGGAAGGATCTCCTGAGCCCAGAAGGTTGAGGCTGTGATGGTGGCTGTGAGCATACTACTGCACTCCAGCCTGGGTGACAGAGTGAGACTCCGACTTAAGACAAAAACAAAGACAAACAAAATATTTAGAACAGTCCGTGACACAATGCAAGTCCTCAAATAAATACTAATTGCAATTGTTCGAATTAATAGTATCGCTGGGTGATAGAATTCCTTAGATACATGTATTGTCTCCTTGAGGAACTTGTAGTTTGCAAATGACTGCTTCAGATTTATCTGTTTGCTGAGGCTGAACACACAGTAGGTATTCAGTAAGTATTTTTTGGATCAAAACACAAATATGACTGACAGCAAATACAGGGACTCAGGATGTTAATTTCTTCATTGGACACACAGCCTCTGTACGAATCTTGCTGACTGCAAAGGAAATGTCACCAACTGTCAGAGATACAGCAACACATTGTACAAGCATATGTGGCAGGAAAGCCAGAAACTTGTTATTGTATGTGTGAGAAATTCATAACCAACACAGTCAAAGAAACCCTCATGGATTCTTCACTGAACTCCAAGAAGGTATGTGTGCACATTTCATTCTCTCGTAAGTTTACAAGGAACATCTATCACAGGGTTCCTTTGGGGCACAAGGTCATGGGCCACAATGATAATTCCAGCTGGGTGGCATCCCTCCCCTTGTGCTGTCTCACTTGTTCTCTGGAGGCCGTTGTCTTCCCCCGGGATTGAGTGAGTCATTCACTTTGGAAGTGACAGCAGAGACTTTAAGACTCAGTGAAAGAGGCTTCTGGCCCAAAGATTTTAGATGTATGCTTGTCAGGTAAGTGTTTCTACTCCCCGTAACTAGATAAGCCTCTGACTAGGAAAGAGGAGCGAGGAGGTGGGGGCATTATCCAAACTGGAAGCCTGCTCAGTTCCAGGGTCATATTTGGGGCACTATCCAGGCAAAACCATTGACTGTCAGTGGCCAGCCCACCGGCTACTGTGTTCAGCTTGAACTGATAGTTGTAGGTGCCCTAGAGACTCTGACTGGTGCTACTCTTAAACCTCTACTTACTTACTCTTATGTTTCTGGTCCAAGAGATCCTGCAAATAAAGAGTGGGGGCTGGTCACAGTGGCTCACGCCTGTGATCCCAGCACTTTGGAAGGTGGAGGTGAGAGGACTTCCTGAGCCCAGGGATTCGAAACCAGCCTGGGCAACTTGGTGAGACCTTGTCTCTACAATAAATACATTTTAAAAAATTAACCGAATGTGGTGGTGCTGGCTTGTAGTCCCAGTTACTTGGAAGGCTAAAACAGAAGGATTGCCTGAGTCCAGCAGGTCAAGGCTGTGGTAGCCGTGAATGTGCAGCTGCACTCCAGCCTGGGAGACAGAATAAGACTCCAACTCAAAAAAAAAAAAAAAAAAAAAAAGAGAGTGAGAAGCATGGGCACATTTTGTGCTGGTGGTGGAACATTAATAAAACCTTGATCAGAGTGGGATAGCATAGAACCTACTGGAATTCACCCGATGAGCCATGGCACTCATAGGCATTTACCCTATGAGCCACGGCACTCAGGAGTGAGGAGAGCTCTCAAGTCAGACTGTAACTAACTAATCTAACTATCATTTTCTAGCTGTATGATCTTGTTGCACAACCTGTTTTGCCATCTTTTCGGTGACAATTAAGTTTTCTTGAATGGCAAGCAACAGAAACTGCCTCAATAGCAAAAACAACTTATTGGAAGAATATTAGGGACACATAGATTTGAGGGCAGCATGGGATGTTAGGAGGAAGGAAGACCGAAGTGGTCTCCTGGCCTGAACATGGAATGGAGCATTAACCATTTTCAGTCTCATTGTCCCTCTGTGCAATATCCAGATTCAGGAAAGGAGCCCTTGCTTGGCCTCGCTGGTTACATCTTAACACCTGGGTAGGGAGGGTGGAGCCTTTGTCTAGCATTCCGCATTAGAGAGTGTCATGTGGGAAGAATAATTTATCAGGGGAGATATTGGCTGTTAAGAATTATGAATCCAGGCTGGGCCTGGTAGCTCAAGCCTGTAATCCCAGCACTTTGGAAGGCCAAGGCAAGAGAACTGCTGAGCTTGGGGGTTAGAGACCAGGCTGGACAACTTGGTGAGACCTCGTCTCTACAATAAATAAAAAAATCAGCCAGGCTTGGTGGTGTGTGCCTATAGTTCCAGCTACTTGGAAGGCTGAGGTGGAAGGATCACCTGAGCCCAGCAGGTCAAGGCTACAGTGGCCGTGAGTGTTTCACTGCACTCCAGCCTGGGTGACAGAGTGAGGCTCCAACTCAAAAAAAATAAAAATAAAAAATAAATTCAAATAAAAATTCAAGAATTGTGAATCCAGGCCAGGTACAATGGCTCACACCTATAATCCCAGCAGTTTGAGAGGCAGAAGTGGGAGGATTACTGAACCTCAGGAGTTCAAGATCAGCCTGGACAATATAGCAAGACCTCATACCTAAAAAAATAAAAATAAAAAAGTATAAATCATGGCCAAGTGCGGTGACTCACTCCTATAATCCCAGCACTTTGGGAGACCAAGGTGAGAGGATTACCTGAGCCCACGGGTTCAAGACCATCCTGGGCAACTTGGCAAGACTTTTATCTCTACAATAAATTTAAAAAGGAACCGGGTATGGTGGCGTGCACCTGTAATTCCAGCTACTTGGAAGGCTAAGGTGGAAGGACCGCCTGAGCCCAGCATGTTGAGGCTGTGGTGGCTGTGAGCATGCCACTGCACTCCAGTCTGGACAGCAGAGTGAGACTCCAACTCAAAAAAAAAAGTTATAAATCTTGCATAGTCCCCAAACAAAAACTGTCCAATTGTACTGCCTTATATGATTTTTATGAGCATTGCAATGGTATAATGCTTGTCAAACTCTTAGCACGGTGTCTCTGGTACAAGAGTGGCCACTCAGCAAATATCAGTTGCTATCATACACTAGAATGTAGTCTCCCTAAGACCAGATATTGTGTTGGTGTTTCCACCGCTGTCGGGCACATATTAGCCAGTTATAAAATGATTGTTGAATAAACAAGTAAGTGGCTATCCGTCTGTCATCAATGTGTTTTATTGTATGTTTAGAAAGTATATAGTAATTCCAAAACCAGACACAAAATATGAAAAGTAAAATCTCCATTTCTCTTGACTTGTCAACAATCAGGACACATTTCAGCTAAAAAGTCCATATCCTTGACGCCTGAAGTTTATCCAGATAATCTCTGGATATTTTGACATCAGTATTTCTTTCTCTTTTCTTCTTTTTTGAATTGGAGTCTCACTCGGTCACCCAGACTGGAGTGCAGTGGCTACTCCCAGCCACCGCAGCCTCAACCTGCTGGGCTTGGGCAATCCTTCCACCTCAGCCTTCCAAGTAGCTGGAACTACAGGTGTGCGCTACCACGCCCGGCTAATTTTTTGATTTATTGTAGAGATGAGGTCTAGCCAAGTGGCCCAGGTGGGTCTCAAACCCGCGGGCTTAGGCAATTCACTCACCTCAGACTCCCAAAGCGCAGGATTATAGGTTGAATCACCAAGCCCGGCCGACATCAGTATTTCTAATTACCTCTGGAAGCATCTGGCTGGTCATTGCAGATGGGAGTGTGCTGGGCTAACTTAGTGCCCTCTACGTGGGTCACTTCCCAGAATGAGACAGAATCTGTTAAGTGATTTCAGTGCCTTATTCCTTGTTTGAGAGTCATTATTATTATTATTATTGCTACAAGAAATTAGGCCATGATTGATGTGTTTCTTTACTAGGAACCTAATTCTTGTGATCTTTAAGTACTGTGAGTTGTGATTTCTGATAATATCTAGTTACTGGACCTATACTCTTTAGGGAAATTATTTGTACCAATCATTCATTCATTCTTTCATTTATCCAACAGGTGTTTATTGAATGCTCACTTTGTGCCAGAGAGAGTGCTAAGGACCAGGGAGTCACATGGTGAGTAAAAGTAAACATAGCTTAGGTCCATGCAGAACTAAACATTTGGGGTAGAGACGGACATGTAACAAATACTTACAAATATATATAAAGCCATCTGTGGTGAGTAATATGAAGAGGTACATGTTTATAAAAGGAGGATCTGTCCTTGTCCTGATTTCAGAAATGTCTTCCGCATTTAAATGTTGCCTGATCTGCGAGTGGATGGATGAATTGGCATTAATTAGGCAAAGAAAGAGGAAAGAGAGTTCCAAGGTGCATGAGCTAAAAGGGCTCTGAGGCTAGAAGGAACTTGGTAGAGACCATGGGGCCCAGAGGAAAGGCCAGTGTGGCTGGAGCAAGGAGTACAGTCTGAGATGGGGCTGGAGAGTTGGGTAGGATGTCAGATCACTCAGGGTCCTGTTGGCCATGTTAAGGATTTTGTTCAACAGTGGATTTCAGTCATGCCCCAATATATCACTGGCGTTTTTTTTTTGAGTGAGAGTCTCACTTTGTCACCCATGTTAGAATGCAGTCGCATACTGCTCACGGCCACCGCAGTCTTGAACTGCTGGGCTCAGGTGATCCTTCCACCTCAGCCTTCCAAGTAGCTGGAACTACAGGTATGTGCCGCCACACTCAGCTGATTTTTTTATCTATTGTGGAGATGAGGTCTTGCCATGTTGCCTAGGCTGATTTTGAACCTGCGGGCTCAGGCAGTCCTCTGGCCTCAACCTCCCAAAGGGCTGGGATTATAGGTATGAGCCACCACACCTGGCCATCATTGACATTTTTAATGAAAACAAAGAAGTGGTTTGGAAAAGAGATTGGTGGGAGCTAGCGTGACAGCAATACTCAGTGTAATAATTGTGACTCAGAATTCTGCAGAAACACATCCTTGGTTGGTGTGTGACAGAAGACAACTGTGGTGAGAACTGTTCCGCCAGGCATGTTGTCGCCCATCTATCACCAACATTTGCTAACTGACAACTCAAATACTGTCTTTAATGCTGGCCTCTACGGCAGTCTCATCACAGTGATTTCCATTTAAAAAAATTTTTTTAAAAAGATGATACATTTAATATCTCTGCCCCAGCTAGATTTTACCCTTTCGAGCTCCTTTAAATGAAAATAGTTCTGACTGGGCATGGTGGCTAACGCCTGTTATCTCAGCACTTTGGGAGACTGAGGCAGGAGGATTGCTTGAGCCCAGGAGTTCAAGATCAGCGTAGGCAACATAGTGAGAGTTCACCTCTACAAAAAATTAAAGTTAGCCAGGCATGGTGATGCACACCTGTAGTCCCAGCTACTAGAGAGGCTGAGGTGGGAGGATTACCCAAACCCAGGAGGCCGAGGTTGCAGTGAGCCATGATAGTTCCACTGCACGCTAGTTTAGGTGAAGAGTGAGACCCTGGAGGAGGAGGAGGAGGGGGAGGAGGAGGAGGAGGAGGAGGAGAAAGTCGTAATCTTTCTAGCAGTTTTTGTTTGATATATTTCATTCATTTATTCATCCAACAGTTGGATAACTACTATATTCTCTCTTGCACTAGATGTTGGTGAACCAAAGTTGAGTAAAAGAGTTCCTTCTCTCTTTCAGAGAGATCACATTCTAACAGGAGGGGAGATCAGCATGTAAATAATGAATACATTGTAATGGGGGTCTATGATAAATAAAGAAATAAAATGTGAGTCTTGGAAAAAGTGATGACTCTATAAAGATGACAGAGAGAGCTTTCCTGAGGGAATAATTTTTGGCTTGGCTGTAATAGCTGATAGCTTTAATTAAACAAAACGGAAATCTGCAATGGAGGAAGGAAAATATTTTAGGTTAAGTATTAAGTATACTTGAATTTGGTTAGTGGGTATAAAATATATCATGTATGCCTGGAAAGTATGCTTAGAAATATTTTGCCGGGCACTGTGGCTCAAGCCTGTAATCCCAGCACTTTGGGAGGCCGAGGCAAGAGGATTACCTGAGCCCAGGGATTTGAGACCAGCCTGGGTAACTTGGCGAGTCCTTGTCTCTACAATAAATCAAAAAATTAGCCAGGCATGGTAGCGTGCACCTGTAGTTCCAGCTACTTGGAAGACTGAGGCAGAAGGATTGCCTGAGCCCAGCTAGTCGAAGTTGTGGTGGCCGTGAGTGTGCCACTACACTCCAGTCTGGGAGACAGAGTGCGACTCCAACACACACACACACACACACACACACACACACACACACACACACACACACGAAAAGAAAAGAAAAGAAAAGAAATATTCTGCATTGGTTGAAATCGAATGTTCTAACCCATTGTCCAGCATGTTAACCACCAGTCTCATACAGCAATTTATATTTACATTTAAATTAGTGAAAATAGAATAAAATTTCACTTTCTCAGTAACACTAGCCACATCTTAAGGATTCAATAGCCCCATGTATCTAGTGGGTACCATGTTAGATAGCTCAGGATATAGACTATTCTACCACCTTAGAAAGTTCTATTGGAAAGTGTTGTACTAAGTAACTGGCTTTGGGAAAACATGAATTGAACTGTAGTTATAGGAAGACCTTGGTAAGGATCAATAAGGGAAGAGGTTGCAGGATGTTTAGATTCTTGGAACCACAGAAGTGAGATGAGCCAGTTGGAGATAAACCAAGTATAGCAGAGGATTTGGTGAAGCATTTCTGATTGTGTTAGAGGGGTTTTCATCTCATGCTAATGACATGATGATGAGAAAAGCCACATGCAAATAAGATAAACAGGAATTATGGGTGGCCTGGCTAGTGTCATTGTGGAGTGAAGTTGGGGAGTAATTAAGGAAGGTTGTGTGCCAAAGGAACAAGGATAGAACATGAAGGGGCTGGTGGAACTGTCAACAGAATGAGCTTGAGACCTTATTATGGGCGTGACTCCACCAGGTGCAGCCAATGACAATCAAGTAGGTGGCTGTAAACCCATGCTGCCTTGCCTGTTGAACCTGGCAGCCTCTCTGCCCAGAGGAAAACCAGACTAGGAGAAACAATTGTGCTCTTTTTCTGGCAGTTGGCCTGGATAACTACATTTTATCAACTTACTCTTCTGTATTTCCTGCCTTTTGCTACCAAAAAAGAGAGTTCCACCCTACTCCAAGGTGCTAAGCAGGGTGGAAGAGAAAATCAGTTTGGAGAGAGAAAACGGTGGCTTGAAAATGCATTGAAGCAGCAGGAAAGCCATGAAGGAGAAAAAAGCATGCATGTTTGGGAAATAATCCTGAGACTGAAACAAAGAGCGTATGAGGTAATGGTGTGTGAGGTTGGGAATTTAGGGTGTGCTGGAATGCCACGATAAGGGGAGGCATAGTGGAAAGGTCATGGTCTTTGGAGCCAGGGCTCGCCCACTTACGGTTCTGTGACCTTGGATGAGTTATCTTTTTGTGCTTCAGTTGTCTCATAATGACACTTTGTAAGTAGGAGTTTCCTACTGAAATAAGCACCAACATTTTAAATACTACAATTTAGCTGTACAAAAAATATATAGCTTCTTTATTTCCCATAACTTATTTCAACTCCCTGAGTGTCTATTCTCTTAACTTTGCTCCCACATTTTTTTTTTTTTTTTGAGTTGGAGTCTCACTCTGTTGTCCTGGCTAGAGTGCAGTGGCATGCTCACCGCTACCCCAGCGTCGACCACCTGGACTCTGGCGATCCTTCCCTCTCAGCCTTTCAAGTATCTGGAACTACAGGCGCACACTACCACACCTGGCTAATTTTTGATTTATTGTAGAGATGCAGTCTTGCCAAGTTGCCCAGGCTGGTCTCGAACCCTCAGGCTCAGGCAATCCACTCACCTC
>NW_007249869.1:146961-151019 GCF_000164805.1 Carlito syrichta | reverse complement strand
ACTCACCTCGGCCTCCCAAAGTGCTGGGATTACAGGCTGAGCCACCAAGCCCAGCCTGCTCCAATATTTGAATAGAACTTTAGTTCTGCTCCTCTCAGAGAGTTGCCCTTCCTCCTCTTTCTCCTCAGCTGGTACCTGCATATACATATTTCATATATTGTCATGGACTAGGGCCTGCCCTGCTGGGCCACAAGGTCAGCGCCTCCAGATCTTTGCTGCCCTCATGAAGATGTACTTGGTCCTACGTGGCAACTGCTGATGAATTTCAGAAATGGTAAGACTTCTATCTTATTCTCTTGGCTCGATTTCTTGGGTGTGTTTTTCTCTCTTCTCATGTTGATGTGGGCCCTCTTACTGTCCCCTGAGTCTCAGCTACAACCTGCCTCTGAACTCAAGGTCTGGTTGACCACCCCAGCCTCTACTATAAAGTCATCTCTCATTGGACCTCTGACCTTCAACTTAATAGCTGTCTTTTGTATTCTTCACTAGGTACATGTAGAAACATCTGGACTCCTCCAGGCCATCTATTTGCCAAAAACGTGCCATGATTCTGTTTTCTTCACCACTGCACATTTGTCAGAGGCAGTCTAAGAACCGATCTCCTTCCAGAAGTACAAATGGAAAGTTGGTCCCAAATCCCTGAGGCTTCCAGCTCCTCCCTCATGCTCTCTGGCATTTTTATTGCCTGTCATGCAGTCCCATCCTGGCTCTTAACCCTGTACAAGTCAGTACCCTTTGCCTGACCTCCTTTCTTCTTTGTCTATATTTCCTCTAGACTCCTTACCAAGCAAACACTCTCCACCTTCTCTCTGGGAAGTTGGGAAATTTCCTTAAGTCATATCCTGATTTCAGGTTCCTCTGGCTTGTGAAAAAAAAAAAAAGAATATTTGGACCTTAAAACTTTACTTCACACACACACATACACACACACACACACACTGAACTGGGGGTCTCATTTTGTTGCCCAGACTGGAGTGCAGTGGCAAGTTCAAGATCATAGCCTGAGCCTGCGGGTTCGAGACCCGCTTGGGCAACTTGGTGAGACCTCATCTCTACAATAAATCAAAAGTTAGCTGGGTGTGGTAGCGCATGCCTGTAGTTCCAGCTACTCGGAAGGCTGAGGCGGAAGGATCGCTGGAGCCCAGCAGGTCGAGGCTGCGGTGACCGGGAGCGGCCACTGCACTCCAGTCTGGGCAACGGAGTGAGACTCCAGCTCAAAAAAAAAGATCAGAGCTCACTATAGCCTTGACCTCCTGAACTAAGGCAATCCTCCTGCCTCAACCTCCCAAGTATCTGGGACTACAGGCATGCGCCACCACACCAGGTTAATGAAAAAAAATTTTTTTAGAGAAGTCTTGCTACATTTCCTAGGTTGGTCTTGAACTTCCGGGCTTAAGCAATCCTCTCGCCTCAGCCATCCAAAGTGTGGGGATTACAGGCATGAGCCATAGCGCCTACTTCTGATATGTTAAAGGGAGATTTTTGCAATTTCTTTTTCTTGCTTAATTCAGTCTGGATCCCAAGATCATTGTTTCATTAGTGTGTCTGTGTCCTAAAGCGATGATGATTAATGGAAATGCCAACAGATGAAGTTGGAGGATGTGAGAATCTTAAATGACCAAGGACATAGAAACAGACTATTAACTGGAGCAGAATTTGTCATTGACTGCTCTTAGAAAGCTGTCTTCTCAGGTCTCCCAAGTTCTTCACAGGGATACAGCAATGAGTGATATTACCTGTGCTGAGTGAGTAGTCGCCAGTCATGAGACTCTCCTTTGCCATTCTAATTTTTTTTAATACATCCTGACTCTTTGCTCTGCCTGACCCTTCTGAAGACTCTGGCCTGCCAGCTGTCCAATATACATATTCGTGCAGTATAGTCCCATCTTCTTTTTTTATTGTTCACTGTAATCCTAAACAAAGTGAAGATCAATTCCCAGAACCACCCATCCATCAGTTTCTGAGGTCCACTCCTATAGTATAAGACTCTAAATCCCAATTTCATGGTTATAACTGAGCAGTATTTTAAATTGTTTTATTACAGGTTTTCTTCACGTTGGCACTATTCAAATTTGGGAGTCAGATATTTCTTTGTTGTGGGGGGCTCTCCGTGCCACTGTGGAATATTTAGCGTCCAATGCCTCCACACAGTAGATGCCAATCACCCCATCCCAGTGTGACCATCAAAAATGTCTCCAGACTTTGCCAAATGTCCATCCCCTAGAGGACAGATGTCTTTGGTTGAAAAACACTGCTCCAGTGTGTGTCTGCTCTATTCAGGAAAAATTGATATCACTTAGTGAATAGAAGAAAAGCCACTATTTAAGGGAAAATTTTTAAAAATTCTTTAATATTAATAACTTAAAAAATTATAATTGTTCACTATCAAATGGAAGGTTTACAAAATGCCCAGCATCCAGTTTTTTAAAAAATGGTTATTGTGGCCGGGCTTGGTAACTCAGCCTGTAATCCCAGCACTTTGGGAGGCTGAAGCAAGTGAATTACTTGAGCCTGTGGGTTTGAGACCAGCCCAGGCAACTTGAAGAGACCTCGTCTCTACAATAAATTTAAAAAATTAGCCAGGTGTGGTAGCATGCGTCTGTAGTTCTGGCTTCTTGGAAGGCCGAGGCAGAAGGATCACCGGCACCTAGCAGGTTGATGCTGGGGTGGCTGTGAGTGTACCACTGCACTCCACCCTGGGTGACAGAGTGAGACTCCACTTCAAAAAAAAAAATGTTATTGTAAGGCTTTTGGACTTAATCCAGGAGGAAACAGGTTTTCCACTGATGATTTTTAAAACAGGTTACTGATATCAGATTTATGTTTTAGAACGGTATCTCCTGATGGTACTGTGAAGGATTGATTGAAGGAGATAAGGTTGGTGACAGCAAGATCAGTCTGTGTTTAGTAAGAGAATTTCAGCACTGATGGAAGAGTCTGGGTTGGATATGTATAAATATACTGGCTTGAGTGGGGATAATTAGTTGCAATCAAGGCATCATTCAGATGTTCTCTCTAGAACAACTGGAAGGCCAGTGGCAGGATCTGCAGGCACCAGGTTCTGTTTGTAGGACACTGCAGCATAAAAGACTGTAACATAGAGAAGCCTTCTATTTTTTAACCCCGCAGGTGGCTCAGACTCCAATCATACACATTTAAAGTGTGTTAATACTATGGCAGTCCATTTCTTGAAGATGGTTTTCTGCAGATATAGCAGCATCATTTACAATGCCCAGAAATCTCTTATTTGTTAGCTTGGAGTAACTCACTGGCAAATCATTTTGAAAGTTTTCAGGGAAAAATGATGGCTTGTTTGTGTTCAGTTTTAGCACTGGCATTCTCTACTATTTCATAATTTACCTGCTTTAATAGAAGACTTGGCTCCTAAACATCCTAAAACATAACTCCATTTTGCTGCCTTGTATATTTTGTGTATGTTGCATTCTAGTGGATGAGAAATTGCTATGGTTGCTACTAAAATGAATTTAGAACTTGAACTGCATGTGGATCAGTAATCCGTCTTGAAGAGAAAGAGTGGCATGCAGCTGAGTTCTGGAAGCAGTAAGTAGTCTTTCTGACCAATTATAGACTAAAACTTGTGCATGCTTTTGTTTCCACTTTGGACTGGTAGTGTTTATAAGACTAGCTGCTCATCAACCATCAGTGGTTGACAGACACAGCAAAACCATGCTCTCATTAGCTTTTGTAGGTGTGGTTTCAACGGAAACAACTTCAGCAATTCTCTTCCATTTATGTTAGGAAATTCGAGAGTCCCCTCCTGCCCCCGGGCTCTGCCATGTGTCTCTCCAACTTGCAATTTTTAAATTCTTGCCTCTGTAATAAGACAAATGAACTTTTAGCTGGGCACAGTGGCTCATGCCTGTAATCTCAGCACTTTGGGAGGCAGAGGCGAGAGAATTACCTGAGCCCACAGGTTTGAGACCAGCCTGGGCAACATGGTGAGACCGCATCTCTACAATAAATTTTAAAAATTAGCTGGAAGCTGGGCTCGGTGGCTCAGCCTGTAATCCCGCGCCTTTGGGAGGCTGAGGTGAGTG
>NW_007249869.1:129547-146875 GCF_000164805.1 Carlito syrichta | reverse complement strand
ATTAGCTGGGCATGGTGGTGCACACCTATAGTGTGCTGAAGGATGAAGCAGAAGGATTGCCTGAGCCCAGCAGGTTGAGGCTGTAGTGGCTGTGAGCGTGTCACCGCACTCTAGCCTAGGCGATAGAGTGAGACTCCAACTCAAAAAAAAAGAAAAAGAAAAATGAACTTTTATGATGAATTTGCTCTAAAATTATCTCAAAAGATGCTTCCATCCAGATTGTAATGTTAAATGTCTTTCTAAAAATCAATTAAGTCCATGAAAAGTTTCAGGGCACTGACAGAAATGCTAAAAGTAAAATCCTTAGCTTTTTCCTCCAGAGTTTGACGCTTACAGCATCCACTCTTCCTTTACACTGTACAAAACAAATCTCTTAGGTTTTGCTTATACTGCACTGATTTGCCACTTTGATTTTTTATTTAAGCCCCAAACTAGCTACTGATATCCTGCTGCTCAAACCATATAGCTCCTCTGATTCCATGCCAGACACTTCCTCTCAATATAAAAGTCATGTCTAGAATCCACTGGCAGGCCACCCAAAGTGATCTTTTGATATTTCAAAGTTGTTTTATTGTACAGTTCCAGCCTCTGGCTTCATAAAACACAAGTTTCATAACAACTGTAATTGCTAAGTCCATTTTTCTCATATACCAGGCCAAGGTTTTCTGGAACATCTTGCTTTTCCCAAATTAACGGGCTCCCCTTTTCCCTCAGCTCTCACTGCCTGACTTTTTTCCACATGGTACCCACGGGTGGGGAATGTATTAGAAATCAGACTGTAGTAAAACAGTCTTCTTAAGGGAAAAATAAGACTCATGTCTGTTTAAAAAGAGAGCAGAGCATATGGCACTTGTATTCAAGGAGGAGGAGGAGGAGGATGATGATGATGGTGATGATGGTGAAGATAATCATGATGATTATGCTACTGTTAATGGAAACAGCTAATATTTGCTGAGGGCTTATCAGATGCCATTCTTGGTTTCAGGTGTTTTACGTACACCATATTACTGAATCCTCACAGTGATTCCATGAGGCAATATTACTATTTCCATCTTACAGATGTGGGAACCAAGAGAAGTTATGAATCAACGGTAATTTTTTTTGGTGTGTCTGTGTGTGTGTTGGAGTCTCACTCTGTCACCCAGACTGGAGTGCAATGGCCACTCCCGGCCACCGCAGCCTCGACCTGCTGGGCTCCCGCAATCCTTCCGCCTCAGCCTTCCAAGTAGCTGGAATTACAGGCGCGCGCTACCACGCCCGGCTAATTTTTGATTTATTGTAGAGATGAGGTCTCATCAAGTTGCCCAAGCGGGTCTCGAACCCGCAGGCTCAGGCAATCCACTCACCTCGGCCTCCCAAAGTGCTGGGATTACAAGCTGAGCCACTGAGCCCGGCCTCAACGGTGATTTTAAGTAAAGAGAAGTAGAAGTTGTCCTGGATATTTATGGTAAAGGCAATACCTGGTGTATGTATATATTCATTCATTTATTTTTTAATAATGTTTTTGTTGTAACCTATATGCCAGATCCTATGTTGAGTGTTAAGCTGTAATACTCTCCAAGATAATCTGTAATGTGCTGAAAGTGATGATTATTTTAGACATTCGTAGAAAACCTGCAATATATAGGACACCTCTACTAACACCTACTGAAAATTTGCCATGTTGGAAGCTTGGTTACTGGAAAGTCTAAAAGACAGAAGTCTCTTGTAGATATTGAACCAAATGGTAAATAAATTTAGCCCATTTACTACTAGCATTTAACTTAATTTTTAAAATTAAAATGATCAACTAGTGAAATAAAATATTTTAGATATATTTAGCACAAAAATGGAAACTCTTTAGTCCAATTTATACATTTTTATTGAGTTAGGAGAGGAGGATTGGATCTTTGTTTCAAAAGGTGTTACTTTTTTTAAAAAAGAGCAGCAGCAAGTTCTGTTTTGCATACAGTTATGTTCCTATTAGTCTGTAGGTTTTATGTCTACTTTGAATTGTTTAAGATGAATTTATCTAATCCTGAGATATTAAAACGAGGGGGACACTCAGATATAAATGGGATGAAGATATATTCTATTTTTTTTCACATGAGTGCTAGACTAGTGGAATACACACATATACACATATATTTTTCTTTCTTTTTTTTTTGAGTCAGATTCTCACTCTGTCACCCAAGCTAGGGTGCAGTGACATGCTCATGGCCGTTGCACCCTTGCCTTGACCTGTTGGGCTCAGGCAACCCTTCTGCTTCAGTCTTCCAAGTAGCTGGAACTACAGATGTGTGCCACCACACTCAGCTTTTTAAAATTTATTTATTGTATAGATGAGGTCTTGCCATGTTGCCCAGGCTGGTCTCCAACCCATGGGCTCAGGCAATCCTCTTGCCTTTGCCTCCCAAAGTGCTGGGATTGCAGGCGTGAGCCACCACACCTGGCTGGAACCCATATTCTAAGAGATAGTATAGCAGAAATATTTAAATCCCTTATAAAGTTTATATTGAGGGGTATAAATACCAACCAAAGAAAACTGCCATTTGAATTTTATGTCAGTGAGCTGTGCTTTCTTGGGGTGGTTGATAGCCATCATTTGTTGAGAAAATATCCTATATAGGCACTATGTTATACACCTCTTTGAAATTATGTGTGTATATATATATATATATATGTGTGTGTGTTTGTGTGTGTGTACACTTTTGACCAAGCTTACGTGTCAATAGTGTTACAGAAATGAGAACTTATGTAATCATAGAGATTAAAGATTGTTTCTGAGGGGGTCAAGATGGCCAATTGACAACACTGCATAATTTCAGCTCTCTGCAAAGATACCTATATGAAGGAGTAGACCTAGGACTTTGAGGGTCGACCTGAAAACTCAAGCTGAGGTCTATCACACAGTCACTTGGGAATGTGAAGGATGGAGAGTTATAAGCTATGGACACTTCTAGAGTTGGCCCTGATACCAGAGCAGGAGAATGCCACTGGAGACAGAAGGGGTGAGTGAAAACCACAGTTTTTCTTCTCTGTACACTTCACATGGGCCTCTGCGGTCTCAGCCAGAGGAGGTATCCCAGGAACTCTCCCACCTCCTTGTTCTGCAAGGCACAGAGGGCTGCCCTATATAGAGACAGAGGCACAGCAGGTGCCCCTGGCCAGATTAACAACAACAACAAAGAAAAAGAGAGAGAGAATTCAAATAACACAATTAGAAATGAAAAAGGTGATGTTAAAACTGACTCTGAAGAAGTATAAAAGATCACTACAAACGTCCAACAGCACTTTTCAAGGATCATGACCAGGTGGACTTCATTCCCAGGATTCAGGGCTTTTTCAACATATGCAAATCAACAAACATCATCCATCACATAATCAGGTGTAAAACCAGGAACCATATCTCATTCGATGCAGAAAAAGCATTTGATAAAATCCAACGTCCCTTCTTGATAAAAACACCTAGACATCGAAAAAACAGTCCTCAAGTTGGTAAATGCCATCTATGACAAACCTGCAGCCAATATCACGCTTAATGGGCAGAAGCGGAAAGTATTTCCCCTAAGGATGGGATCAAGACAGTATGCCCACTATCACCCCTCCTATTTAGCACAGTACAGTACTGGAAATCCTAACCAGAGCGATCAGGCAAGAGGAAGAAATTAGGGGTATCCAAATAGAAAAAGAAATTAAATTAACCCTTTTCACAGATAATATTATTCTATACCAGAAAACCCTACAGGAGCTGTCAAAAACCTGCTCACACTGATAAATGATGCTGGTAAAGTCTTGCGATACAAACTCAGTGCACAAAAACCGGTTGCATTCCCTCCTGCCTTTTTTTTTTTTTTTTTAGTTGGGTTCTCACTCTGTTGCCTAGGCTGGAGTACAGTGGCACAATCACAGCTCACCATACCCTCAACCTCCTGGGCTCAGGCAATCCTTCCACCTCAGCTACCTGAGTAGTGGGAACTACAGGCACATGCCACCATACCCAATCAAGTTTTTGATATTTTGAGATGTGAGACCTTGCTATCTTTCTTAGACTAGTCTCAAATTCCTGGGCTCAAGCAATCCTCCTATCTCGGCTCCCAAAGTGCTGGGATTACAGGCACGAACTACCACACCTGGCCCCAATTGCATTTCTATGCACTAATAATAAGCAGGCTGAGAACCAAATAAAAAACAATCCCATTCACAATAGCCAAACTCCCACCCCACAAAATACCTTGGTATCCATCCAACCAAAGAGGTAAAAGACCTTTACAATGAGGACTACTAAACACTGCTCAAAGAAATCAAGGGACAACACAAACAAATGGAAGAACATTTCATGCTCATGGATTGGAATAATCAATATTGTAAAAATGTCCGTTCTACCCGAGGCAATCTACAGATTCAATGCAATCCTTATCAAATTACCAGTATCGTTTTTCATAGACCTAGAAAACATAATACAGAAGTTCATATGGAAGCAAAAAAGAACTTGAATAGCTAAAGCAATCCTCAGCAAAAAGAACAAAGCTGGAGACATCATATTTCTAGACGTCAAACTTTACTGCAAGGCTACAGTAACCAAGACAGCTTGGTAGTGGCACAAAAATAGACACATAGGCCAATGAACAAGACAGAGAATCCAGAAATAAAACCATAGGCCTTCAACCAATTCATCTTCAACAAGACCAACAAAACAAACATTGGGGAAAGGAGACCATATTTAGCAAATGGCGCTGGAAAAACTAGCTAATGACATGCAAAAGAATAAAATTGGACCCCTACCTATCACCATGCACAAAAATTAACTCAAAATGGATCAAGAACTTCAGTGTGAAACCTCAAACTATAAGAATCTTAGAAGAAAACTTAGGGAACACTCTCCTGGACATCAGAGTAAGCAATGAGTTCATGGCCAGGTCCTCTAAAGCAAATGCTGCAAAATCTAAAATTGACAGGTAGGACCTTATCAAGCTATAAAGTTTTTTCACACCAAAAGTAACCAAGAAAGTAAAGAGACAATACACAGGATGGGAAAAAAATATTTGCAAACTATGCATCCAACAAAGGCCTAACATCCAGGATCTACAAGAAGCTCAAATGAATTGACAGGATAAAGACAAATAACCCCATTAAAAAGTGGGCAAAGGACATGAACAGATACTATTCAAAGGAAGACGTACAAGCTGCCAATAAACATATGAAAAAATGCTCAGTATCACTAATCATCAGAAAAATGCAAATCAAAACTACAATGAACTACTACCTCACACTGGTCAGGATGGCCATCATTAAAAAGTCAAAAAACAACAGATTTTAGTGCTTTTGCAGAGAAAAGGGAGCACTTCTACATTGTTGGCAGGCGTGCAATGCTAGTTCAACCTCTGTGGAAAGCAGTGTGGCATTTTCTCAAAGAACTAAACGTTGAGCTACCATAAGATCCAGCAATCCTACTTCTGGGAATATACCCAGGGGAACATAAATTGTTCTACCAAAAAGACACCTGCACAATATGTTTATTGGAGCACTAGTCACAATATCAAAAACATGGAACCAACTCAGATACCTATCAAAGTGAACTGGATGAAGAAAATGTGGAGCCGGGCTTGGTGGCTCAGCCTGTAATCCCAGCACTTTGAGAGACTGAGGTGAGTGGATTGCCTGAGCCCGTGGATTCGAGACCCGCCTGGGCAACTTGGTGAGACCTCATCTCTACAGTAAATCAAAAAAATTAGCTGGGTGTGGTAGCGCATGCCTGTAGTTCCAGCTACTTGGAAGGCTGAGGCAGAAGGATCGCTGGAGCCCAGCAGGTCGAGGCTGCGGTGGTTGGGAGTGTGCCACTGCACTCCAGTCTGGGCGACAGAGTGAGACTCCAACTCAAAAAAAAAAAAGAAAATGTGGTACTTAGAGTCTATAATACTGAGTGATCTAGCGCAGAAACAAAGAACTGAGTGTCACATGTTCTCACTCATAAGTGGACCTTGAACAATCATCGTAATACTATAAGAAAGAGATTGGCAGTAGTGGGAAACTGCCAGGGAAGGGAGGAGCACACCTCATCAACAAGGGTACCTGCATAATGAACATTTGTATACCTAACCCTGAATTGTACCCCACATCTTTAAAATTAAAAATTAAAAAAAAGAAAAAATGTGATATGCACACATGATGGAATACTATGCAACCATAAAGAGGAACAAAATCATCACCTTTGCAGCAACACGGATGCAGCTGGAGACTGTAATTCTAAGGAAACTATCACAGAAACAAAAAACTGAATATCACATGTTTTCACTCATAAGCGGGGTCTAAACATTGGGCACATGAGCACAAAGGTGGAAACAACAAACATTGGGCACTGCTAAAGGAGGAGGGGAATAAGGGGCACATACCACCCATTGGTACCCTGTGGCCCCCAACCTCTGGGCCACAGACTAGTACTGGTCTGTGACCTGTTAGGAGCCGGGCCACAAAGCAGGAGGTGAGTGACAGGAGAGTGAAGGAAGCTTCATCTGCACTTACCACTCCCCATCGCTTGCATTACCCCCTGAGCTCTGCCTCCTGTCAGATCAGCAGCGGTATTAGATTCTCATAGGAGCACAAACCCTATTGTGGACTGTGCACTTGAGAAATCTAGGTTGCTTGTTCCTTATGAGAATCTAATGCCTGATGATTTGCGGTGGAGCTGAGGTGGTGATGCTAGCTCTGGGGAGCAGCTACACATACAGATTAACATTAGCAATGAAGTTTGACTGCAAAGAGATCATAGTAAATCAATTGCTTGAAGACTTATATCCAAACCCTATCGGTAGCAAGTGAGTTGATGTGCTTCAAACGTTCAGCTGCATCTGGTAGCAGGCTTTAAGTCAGAATCCAACACTTATTTTTAGTCTGCATGTGACTCGCTCATTATTTTATTTACCATTTCTGTCCACACCTCTTTTTTTTTAATGGTGAGTTATATAATTATTTCATTATATATTACGATGTAATAATAATAGACATAAAGTGCACAATAAATGTTCTGTGCTTGAATCATCCCCAAACCATCTCCCTCTGCTCCCCTCCCGGTCCATGGAAAAATTGTCCTCCACAAAACTGGTCCCTGGACCGCTGCTGTACACTACCAGGGGAAGATAGGACGCGTTAGAAGCCCCAACCTCACCTGCATGCAATTTACTTATGTAGTAAATCCTAACATATATCTCACAATTCTAAAATTAAAAAAAATGTTTCTCTTATTCTTTAATATAAAAGGAAAAAATAAACACAGATGTACATGTCAATGTAGCTATAAGGATGTTCACTGCAGTGTTATTTTGAATGTCTGAAAATTGGAACCAAGCCAAATGTCCAATAATAGGGAATCTGTTAAACTATATAGAATGTAGTCATTAAAATGACAGTGTAGAAGACTAATGAAGACATGAGGAGATGCTCACCAGCAAATTCCTAACAGTAGGTAAAATTAGATTCCATTTCTAAGTGTTTTATGTGTGCATAGAAAATTAATTAGAAAATATCTATATTCTAAATGTTAGCCATGACAAAAATTAATGTTCACCATGGTTTATCTTTGGATGGTAAAAGATGAATTATTTTATGTTTTTATTTTTTTTACCCTAAAACATATCCTATGGTAAACATGTATTATTTTGATAATTTATAAAAACAGTAAAATTTACAAAGAACATAAGGAAGAAAGGAAGGAAAGAAGAAAAGCTGGAGACAGAGAAGGAATGAAGGAAGGAAGGAGAGAGGGAGGGAAGGAAGGAAAGACAGAGGGAGAGAGGGAAGGAAGGATGAAAGGAAGGATGGAAGGAAGAAAAAACTAGTTAAAGTGTTTTAAGGACAAATAGGGAGTCTAGGAAACATAAAAACCCAACATAACCTGAATAGGTTAATGTTTTCAAAAAGTAGAGAACAATATTATCCCCTGTGACTTCATTTTTCTTTCCTCTTGCATTTTTAAGTTTATTTTTTTGAGGGCTGAATTGTTTCGGACAGAGAGATTTATGTTTGACTAGGCAACTAAGCCTTGTGGTTTGCCCTGTGTTATAAATTACTTGACACAACATTGCTCTGCTATGGGGATATCTAATAAACACTCTATAAATGTTTTCACTTCAATTATCACCATGGCCAGATGCTTCAATAACAGGCACCACTTTTGAAATCCCGTTCACAATTTATGAAATTGCAGAATTACTGAATCCATTTCCTGTGCCACACCACTCCCAGAGTACACCTGAAATACAAAATAAATACAAAACAATTATAGTGATGAGAATGCTTCAATCACATAAAAGAGAAAATTATAGCTATTTTACTCAAATCCTAAAGAAACTTAATTTTGTTATAGAGGTTGGAAAATGTGTGCTTTTAACTATAAATTATATTAGAATTAAAACATGGAGGCTCCTATCATATCAGTTTCTCTAGTATTAATGTGCTAGGGTGGTTGAAAATTATAATGTTGAAGTAGAATGTGATTAGAAAAGGGTAAAGTTCATAGAGTTGGGGAGGCTGAGTGGGTGGTACCAGGACCAGCAACATAATTTGCAGGCCTCTTTGTGCAAAACTTGCTAGGGATCTCAAGACTGTGAACCAAGGGCAGGGCTCTTCTAAACACGGGGCCCTGTTTGTCTACTCAGGTCGCACACTTATGAAGCCAGCCTGTGTGAGAATACCAGGGTAGGTTCCATCCTTCATCAGCTATGTGACCAAGTCAGTTATGTATTCCCTCTAAACTTTATGTTCCTCATCCTTAAAGCCAAGAGGATGTTTTTTAGGAAACACTTTGTTGAAATTGACAGAGATCCATTTCCCACTAGTGTAAGAAATCAAAGGGAGTTTTTTGGGCTCATGTAACAGTTCAGGGTTGATGTTGGCTTTACTTTAGAGCAGAGATCAATGAACTTTTTCTACCACTATCCAGATAGTGAATATTTTCAGCTTTGTGGACCTTATGGTGTCTTTTGCGGTTATTCGACTCTGCTGGTATAGCACAAAAACAGTCACAAACCAGATATAAGTGAACAAGCAAAGTTGTTTTCCAGTAAAACGTTATTTGTGGGCACTATATATGTTTTATATCATTTTCATATATCCTGAAATGTTCTTCTTTTATTTCTTTTCCAACCGTATGAAAATGTGAAAACCACACTTAGCTTTCTGATCATACAAAAACAGGTGAAGGGCTGGATTTGACCTGTGGATGCCAGTTTGATGGTGCATGTTCTAGAGACAGAAGGTATCAGTAGGCATTTGGTATCTCTGTATGTGTTTTTTTCTCACATGGCTCTGTCCTCTTTTGTTGCTGATCTGGTTCTTTTCTGTTACAGATGGACTTCCTCCACGTGACCTGGTAAGTAGAGGTGAGATACAGAGTGATATTACCAAGGAGGATGCCAACCTTGCCATCCCAGTTTGGTTACTTCAGAGTAAAGAGTGTCCCTTCAGTCTTCTGGTGTCTCAGATAAAATCCTTTCTGACTGAATTGATTTGGCTTATGTGCCTATCATAGGTGTCAACCACTCTGGGTAAATGTGGATATTCTAATTGACCAGCCCCAAGTCTTGTGGCCAGTTTCACCTGTGGCAGTGATAGAGAGAAGATTCCATACATTCGCCATCCCCATCAGAACCTCATGACTCAGAAGAGGGATCAGTCTTCAAAGGTATGAGGCAAGGGATGTACAGTAAAGAAAAATAGTAGAAGGTTGCTCTAGGGACATTGGACAAAATATTCTTTAAGATTCTTGTAGGAGCATACTTTGAAAGGATTATTTTTATGGTATGTGAATTGTATTTCAATAAAGCTTTTTTTTTTAAAAAAAAATCCTTATGGAAATAACTTTATGTCACTCCAAGTATGGATTGATTTGCAATGATTCATCCATTATTGGAAGGAAAATAAAGTTTCCCATGACCCTCTTTCCCTCCCAAATGACCACTGCCAAATACCTTGAAAACATTCTCCAGTTTTGAAGACTTCTTCTCCCAGTCACTCTTCAACTCATGACAATCTGGCTTGCTGGGACACCAAGGACCTTCAGAATGCCACATCTCCGTCTTAACTTCTTGTATACTATACCACATTTTAAATAGCTAAACATGTCCTTTGGCTTGATGTTTCTTTTCTTGGCTTTTATAATCCCATAAGAATGGTGCATTGTAGTTTATGACAACTACAAGATCTCACCTAATTCTTACAGCAAACATGAATGGAGAGAGGACAGGTTCTGCTGCCCCTGATTTGGAGATGAAAAGACTGACATTCAGTATATTAAATGACTTGTTTCAGCACTCAGTACCTGGTAGAGCTGGGACTTGAATACTGGTCTTTTGACACTAAGTCAAGACTTTTTTTTTTTGGCCAATGTATGAAGGGGGACCCCCCCAAATCCCAGAATTTATTTATAAAAAATTAAATATTTGTTCTTACATGTTTAAATTTCAGTCACCTTCAAAGTACTCTTCATTTGATGCAATACACCCATCAAGACACTTTTTCCACTGCTCAAACAGTTTTTTAACTTGTCCATTTTGATGCCTTTTAGTGCTTCTGCCATTCTTTGTTTCACCTCTTCCACATTGGGAAAAAGTTTTCCTCTGAGAACTTTTTTCAATTAGGGAAACAACAACAACAAAAAAGAGTCACTTGGGGTGAGATTGGGTGAATAGGGTGGGTGGGGCACAGAGGTTATGCATTTTTGGTCAAAAACTGCTGAACACTCTGTGGTGTGGGCAGGTACGCTTGTAAATCACCTTTCATGAAATGGGGAAACATGTTGAAAGTATCTCCAAAAGAAATTCACTGTAGCGAACATAGCCTCTCACAATACCACTGGCTGGTACACTGATGCTGATGGGTTCCTAAAACACTTACCTAGTGGGGTATGCCTGTATTACAAGGGATCTGCCTTCATAAACACACACACACACACACACACACACACACACACACACACACACACACACGTGTGTGTATATATATATATATATATATATATTTGTTTGTTTGTTTCCCCCTCGTACATACAGCAATTAATGAATTCTACTTCTTGTTCTCTAACTTCTCCGTTTCAATTTCTCTGCTGGGTCCTCTTCTTTCTCCTTTAGGGAATTTGCAGGTGGTTATCAAAGGTTGGGCAAAAGCTTTCCTACTGGGCAATAATTCCCACTTGAGATGTCTCTTGGAAGGCTTTCCAGGTCTCCATTGTTGATATTGGCCTTCAAGCTCTCTGTCACCTGCTCCTAGCAGTTTTTTATGTCTCTACATGACTTTAATCCTATCATGCCCTTATGTGCTTCTCTCTCTAATAAAAGGAATCTCTGTTGCCCATATTAGTATCTCTTCCTGATCACAATCCTGTGTACAAAGGTGATGAACACTTTTCATTAAAATGCAATTGAATTTTAAGACTCTTATTCATCAGAAGACAATAACCAAAGAGTGGCAGCCCATATAATGGCAGAAAATATTGACAAATCATATTTCTAATAAGGGCTTAATACTTAGACTATATAAAGAACTCCAACAACAAAAATCAAACAACCCAATTCAAAAATGGGCAAACGACTGAGACATTTCTTTAGACAAAACACGTAGATAGCAAATAAGCACGAGAAGATACTCAGCATCACTAATAATCAGAAAAATATACATCAAAGCCGCAATGAGATTTCACTTCACTCACTTCACAAGTATCTTTAAAAAACAAATGAACAAACAACCCAAAACAAAAAAATAACAAATGTTGTCAAGGATGTGGAGAAATTAGAGTCATTGCTGATGGGAATGTGAATTGGTGCAGCTGCTGTGAAGAACAGTATGGCAGTTCCTCAAAAAAGTAAACATAGAATTATTATCTGATCTAGCAATTCTACTGGGTATATGACCAAAAGAATCGAAAGCATTCATTGAACAGAGGAATGGATAAACAAAATGTGGAATATATATATAATAGAATGTTATTTTGCCTTAAAAAGGAATGCATTCTGATACATACTACAACATAGATAAGGCTTGAAGACATTATGTTAGGTGAAATAAGCCAGACACAAAAGGACAAATATTATATGTTTCCACTTACACAAGATACCTAGAGTAGTCAAATTCATGGAGATAAAAGTAGAATACTGATTGCCAGGGACTGGGGGAAGGAAGGAATAGGGAGCAATTGTTTTGTTTGGTTTTCTTTGAGTCGGAGTCTCACTCTGTCGCCCAGACTGGAGTGCAGTGGCCGCTCCCAGCCACCGCAGCCTTGCCTGCTGGGCTCCTGCGATCCTTCCGCCTCAGCTTTCCGAGTAGCCGGAATTACAGGCATGTGCTACCACGCCCGGCTGAGGGGAGCAATTGTTAAATGTATACAGAGTATCAATTTGGAATGATGAAAAAGTTCTGGAGATTGATGCACAACAATATGAATGTACTTAATGCCGCAGAACTGTAACTTGAAAATGATTGTAAAGGTAAGTTTTATATTATGTATATTTTGCCACAATACAAAAAGAGAAAGAACCAGACTGCATTCCAGAGGACATCTTTAAGGTTCTGTATAGTCTCAAGTAATGGTGGTATAACAGTAGGTTAAGTACCCTCATTCCAAAAACAGCCAGCCATAAATTTGAAGCCAGGCTTGGAATTATGAATGTGTGACCTTGGGCAGGTAATTTACCTCACTGAGCCTCAGTCTCCCTGCTCTGGAATTGGCATGATAACAATAGTAACAACCATAGGGGTGGTTATGAGGATGAGGTAAGGATTGCAGAAAACTTAACAAAGTGCCTGGAGTACAGTGAGTTGAAGCCTTCAGTGAGTTGAAGCTATTATTATGGTTTTACAACT
The DNA here is from genome assembly GCF_000164805.1 of Carlito syrichta. Lineage (NCBI taxonomy): Eukaryota > Metazoa > Chordata > Mammalia > Primates > Tarsiidae > Carlito > Carlito syrichta. The sequence goes on along the minus strand of NW_007249869.1, from coordinate 134,044 downwards.
TTACATATGCTAATAATAAGGACAATTTATAGAGTTTCTTGATGAGTTCTTTGCCTCATGGACTATCATCTGGGCTAGAATCTCTGTGCAATCATCCATTTTCATGGACGTATGGAATCTTAATATCTTCAGTTTGCTTTATCCTCACTCCCCCATCATCTGCCTAATGGACTCAGACCTGCAAAGGATGAGTGAACCAGACAGGTGAGGCTTGTCAGCCATCGTTGGCAGACATCCACAACACGGTTATAATTTAGCAGACATTTTTATAGCGCACGTTTTCACCGCACACTGCAGCCCTCACCCCCGTGCATCCATGTGTACATTGGGGGCTCATGATACTTAAGCCACAGGCTACACAGAGTTTTATTTAATTAGGACAGATGTGTCTGCATACCATTTAGGAGCTGTTTCTAGTCTTGCAATGCAATTCCACAGAGCATATCTGAGGGTAGAGTTCCCTTTGAACTCTGTAAGAGGTTTGTCCTCAGATAAGCATTCCAGCTCTTAGAACATGAACAGAAACTGAGCCCTTTTGGGATCACTAACTAGTAAGAGTTTTAAAAAATCCAATGTCGTATATAGTAGTGAGGAGGAAGAGCTTGTTTTAAATATGGAGAAGAGTATGTTGGTATGCTCTTTACTCATTAGAAATTTGGGTAATTTAAATCTTTTGGATGTTTATATTTGTGCTACCTATGAATTATGGGTTATTAAGTAAATGGATCAGATAAATAAAATGGTTTAGGCAAATGTTTAACTCATTTTTGGGAAATAACTTTTTTTTTTTGAGTCAGAGTCTTACTCTGTCACCCAGGCTGGAGTACAGTGGCATGCTCATGGCTACCCCAGCATCGACCTGCTGAGCTCCAGTGATCCTTCTACCTTATCCTTCCAAGTACCCAGAACTACAGGCAGGTGCTACCATGCCCGGCTAATTTTTTTTTTGATATATTGTAGAGATGAGGTCTCACCAAGTTCCCCAGGCTAGTCTTGAACTCCTGGGCTCAGGCAATCCTCTCGCCTTGGCCTCCCAAAGTGTTTGGATTACAGGCTTGAACCACCGCACCCAGTCAAGAAATCAACTATTTAAAAAAAAAAGATTTAGTGGGGCCAGCTTCCAGGAATTCTCCCAAATCTTTTATTCTAATCAAATTTGTCTCATTCCTTTCCTCCACTCATTATAATTGCCCACTCCCCAATTTATTTTCCTTCATGCTATTTCATTATATACCTTGGCCCACTAAAGCAGGAAAGCCCATTCCTCTCTTCCCTAATGCCATCTAAGTCATGAAACGTTGACAGAGCACCTAGTATATGTCAGAGCCTTTGTTAAATGCTTGGGTCACAGAGATAAATGAGGCACTGGGGAAGATGATGGCAAGGGTTAAAAGTGTGGACTTTGGTGTTAGATAGACAAGGCTTTGAGCCCTGGCTTTATCACATAATGGCTGTGTCACTGGGAAAAGTTCTTAATCTCTGTGAGCCTTAGATTTGTGATGCATAAAAAGTAGAGGATCCCAATATCTTGTCCAGAGGATTGCTATAGAAATCCAATGAAGTAGAGTGTGTCTATTCAGCAGATATTTCTAATTGCAAGGGTCAGATGCAAAACCTCAAATGACATAATCAAAAAAGAGACGATAATGGCTCATTCAACTTAAAGGTCTGGCGGTGGATTTCAGGAATGGTTGAATCCAGGGGACTCAATATAATCAAGATTCTGCCTCATTTTCCATCTCTAAATTTTTCTTTTTTCTATATTAGCTTTATTCTCAAGAGATCTCTGCAAGTTTACATTATTATCCTTACGGCTAGTAACCACAGCAGAAAGAATCGTTCCCCTTCCCAATAGTTCCATCCAAAGTGGAACTAGTTTTCATTGGACCAATCTGTGTCATCCCTGACCAATGACCATAGTCAGGGAAATGGAATATTTTGAGAAGTCTAGTCTGGGTCACATGACCCCCACTTAAGCCATGTGGACTCTAAGTGAGAGAGAGAGAGTGTTGAGGGAGGGAGTGGTGGTAGGGAGAGCAGAGGAAGTTCCTCAAAGTAAAATCTGGATACTACTTCTAAAAGAAGGGAAAATGGATGCTGGCAGGAAAAAAAATCAGGTGTCCACCAGAGTAGGTTAACACAGAAGCTGGCAAATAGGAATGCTTGTTATTATGATTACTTTGAAAAGGATTAAAATTAAAATAATGGTCAGGATTCCCATGAAAAAGGAGAGGATAAGTGGTACATTTGAAAGGATCAGGGTTGTCACCAAAGGCACAGCAGTACAGCAGCAGCAGTTGGACAAGACACTGAGTACGAGTGTCAGAAAATCCGTCAAGGACTGTTTGCTCCTTAGCAGTTCCTGAAAGTGACATTTGATGACAGCACAGGGCAACAACAAATGCTCATGATAATGACTTTCCATGAAATGTGTTCTTTTGTAAGGATGAAGGGGTCTCTGGTCATTTTGGAAATATTTGACTCTCTAATAGGGTGGGCTACTCAATACATTCATTGATTCCCTAAGAAAGCCAGATTTATGAAGTCCTCTTAAGTTTCTTTGGTGTCCTCCCCAGCATTTTGTACATTGCTGGGCATGAAATAAGGGACTCAGTAAATACTTGTTGATGAATTTAGGTCCAAAATAAACAATGAATGCACATTTACAAATGAGTCAATTTACCAATTACCACTAGCTCTAATATCAGGTCCAGCACTTTGTTAACCTTTTTTTTTTTCATTTCATGGGCATATACTAGAAAAATCACATTTGTTATATTTTCAAATATTTTTCTCCTCATATTTTACTAATTTAGACTGACCTTAGCCTCATTGATCCGAATTGGTGTAATTTTACAGTATATAAACTCTTGAATACTTATTACTTCGTTCTCACACTATTCAAAAGCAGTTTTCTTATTTCAGTTTTCCAAAATGTGATTATTTCCAGTTCTTCCATTTTAAGCTCAAGTATCTTTCAAATGAACCATGATAAAAATAAATATCTTGCATATAAATTCATAAAGACAGACACCTCAATTTCAGACTTTATTCTGTTATGACCAAAAAAATTTTGTAACAAATATTCTCATTATTTAGAATCTCATTATATCCCCAAGACATTGAGTCATGTAATGTTTTAGGCTGATATGTTTTTTTTCCCTCTTTTTTCCTTTTTTTTTCTATTAGTGCAGTAAGATCAGTATCTTAGCTTCTGAAAAATGTATCTCAATATCTATTTTATCTAGGAAGAACATATGATAAATAGGAAGTATAAACAGTTTTTTATAGAAATCCTTTTATTGTTGCAGTGAACTTTTAATAAGTTCAATCCATTGTTTCCCATCTATCATGCCTTAAGCAATATGTTGTACTTGATTTATGACACACAAGTTTATTATTTTCCTAAGCTATAATCAATACCTACAAGGTGCTCTGCTTAATTAGGAAACATTTTATCATTTGGTTTTTAAATTTAGGAATCCTTAACTCACTTATTGCTGTGCATTTCTAGAGACTATGGCTCCTATTTGAGAGGTTTTCACTCTCTTTTAATGCTTATTCTTTTATTTTCTACCTGACGCTAAGTCCTGCTGGCCCCTTAAAAATCATCTTCTTTTTTCTTTCTTTTTTTAAAAAAATCATTTTCTTAACTGGAAACTTCTGACATTTTCCTTTCTGCCCACGACCAGTACTAGGGGTTTACCGTACAGACTACTTATTATCTCAGTTTGGTCAGAGAAAAAAAACTTAGAAGTGTCACAATACCTAAAGCTACTGTGTAAATAAACATTTACACACACATATTTCTAAATGTTTATTTATTTTTTAGCCAATCAATTAAGTTGTCTAGAAAATCCATAGGATATTTGTAAAAAATAAAGACATTACCAGCCAGGGCAACTTGGCAAGACCTCATCTCTACAATAAGTGAAAAATTAGCCGGGCGTGGTAGCTAGCACCTGTAGTTCCAGCTACTTGGAAGACTGAGACAGAAGGATCGCCAGAGCCCAGCAGGTCGACACTGGGGTGGCCGTGAGCATGTCACTACACTCCAGCCTGGGCGACAAGAGTTAGACTCTGATTTTTTTAAAAAGTTCATATTTATGTTATAGATATTATAGAAGCATCATAGTATATATCAGTGAAGAACGTAACATTAAGCACTCTCCATATAGCAATGATATAGTCTATATTATTATAGTTTTTATGGATGCTTAAAGTGATTAGCTGACTCCATTTTCTTGGGCATGTGATACTTTCCCAGATAAATAAGTTCTCTAGCCAGGCTCAGTGGCTCAGCCTGTAATCCCGCGCCTTTGGGAGGCTGAGGTGAGTGGATTGCCTGAGCCCACGGGTTCGAGACCCGCCTGAGCAACTTGGCGAGACCTCATCTCTACAATAAATCAAAAAATCAGCTGGGCGTGGTAGTGCACTTCTGTAATTCTGGCTACTTGGAAGGCTGAGGCAGAAGGATCGCCGGAACCCAGCAGGTCG
>NW_007249869.1:118997-129466 GCF_000164805.1 Carlito syrichta | reverse complement strand
CAGTTCATTTACTCTTTATAGCCCAAAATGAATGGGTTGCCTACTCTGATTTTGCTAGGATCATTTAAGCACAAGCTAGGTTGCATGGAGGATGTGAAACTAACAATGGGTTGGGTGGAAATACACTCAGAAAACAGAGGAAAAGAAAAGTAAGCATTAACTTAAGAGCTTCAGTTATCTAAGATAACCTATATGGCCATTTTTGGTCTCACAGATTTTTCACACAGCTTTATTGAAGTATACTTTGCAAACTGTAACATTCACTTGTTTTAAGTATATAGTTAAGTAATTTTTAGTAAATTTGCAGTTGCGCGACCAACATAACAATCTAAGCTTGGAATATTTTTATTACCTCAAAAGAAGTGCCCATTTGCAGTTACTCTGTGTTCCTACACTCACTCTCAGGTAGCCATTAATCAGCTTTCTGCTTCTGTAGATTTGCCTTTTATTAGCATTTTATATAAATTGAATCATGAAATATGTGGTATTTACATTTGTCTTCTTTCACCCGGCATGATATAATATCTTCGGGGTTCATGCACACTTGTAGAATTTGTCAATGCTTAGTTCAATTTTATGGTGCTCCATTGTACAGATACATCACATTTGTTCATTCATTGACCGATTGATAGGTATTTGTATTAGTTCTACTTTTTAGCTGTCATGAATAATGCTGTAATGAACATTTGAGTGCAAGTCATTATGTGGACAGATATTTTCAGTTCTTTTGGTTGGATACTCAGGAGTGATTTTGTTGTGTTACACGGTAAATTTATGTTTAACATTTTAAGAAACTTCCACACTGTTTTCCAAAGAGATTGTACTATTTTATCTTCTTGTCAGCGATGCATAAGGGTTCTAGCTTCTCTACATTTTTGTCAACATTTGTTATCGTATTTTTTTGTTTGGTTTAAAGCTATTCTTGCATGTATGACATGGTATCTCATAGAGTTTAGTGGGCATTCATTCTCATCCATTCCTCATTCAGATGTTCATCACATAATTGCTGAATATCTATTATGTGCTAGCCCCCTACTAGGCACCAAGTTCACAAAGAAAAATGAAACAACCTTCTTAACACCAAGGAGTTCATAGGTAAAAGTACTAGATGTGTTTCATTGGCTGCCTCACCCTTAAAGCTTTCTAGATAATATATCTGCCTTCTTCCTTGCCCTCAGCCACTGCAGATGTGGTCTGGAAACAGAAACCTGACTCAAAGGTGGCCACTGGATTGGTTGGCCACTACCTATGACTTCTAAGGCACCGCTCAAAGTCAGATGAGTTTGACTTCTCAGATACTCATTCAGAGAAGTTATCCTCAAGATGGGTACTGGAGTAGACAAGTTGTCATCTGGGATCTGAGAGATCACTGCTGGCCTATGCATAAGATGAGTAGGCAAAGGAGGCCAGGAGAGAAGAAATGAGAAAAGCCACAGAGAGGCATCTTGGTTGTTGTGCTTATCATGCTCTGGTTTGCATAATGTCCAGCTAGACTCTTTGGATTCTGTGAAGTTGCTGCAGCATTACAATTAACCCTCCACCTCCCATTTCCACTTGAGCTACCTTGAGTAGGGTTCTGCTGATTTTAATTAGAAGAGTTTTGAGAAGATCATTTAGAATGCTAGCTCGATCATTTTGTGAACATTTTCACTCTTAGGTTCTTGTAATCAGGTCTTTCCACCTGGCCATTTCATTTTTTCCTTTCTGGCTATGTGTTCACAGATAGTACTGAATTATCCATATTAGTAAAGGCAAGTAGTGAAGTGTGTAAGCCAAATCACCAGACCACCTTCTCTTCCTCTTCTCAAACATAGTTTACTTTGTGATCCATGTGATTAAAAAATAACTGGTAGTGTGCCCTGAACACCTGACTGTTATTCATTCAACAAACTTTTTCACTTCTTACACAGTCCAGACACTGTCCATACTGCTGAGGAGAAGTGGCGAATAAGAAGAGGTCTCCAATGAGCCCCCAGAGAGCTTTCATTTTCCTAAGTGGTAGCCTAAAGTCACAATGAGTGTCACAGAAGGATTTAAAATGTTGTGGATAGTTCATAAAATGGATGTACAAGAAAAGAGAAGATATGATTGTGCCTTATCTGGCGCACGATGTTATTTCTCTTGTAAATAAATGAAGATGGCTGCTTGGGAGCTGATGCACAGCCTGTCCCTTCCCCAAGGCCGGAGTAGTAAATTAGGGTAAAAATAGGCAAAAGTAAAAAAGCAATTTACTTACAGAAACCAAACAGAAGGACTTAACTGAAAACAATAAACTCCAAAAATGGTGGCTTTGAGGGTGGGTGGGGTTGGGGGACGAAAAACAAAACATCTCTCCAAGTTCCTACAGTGATTACAAAGATGCAGGGGGCGTGGGGAATGGGCAACTTCTCAAGTGAACAATGCTCCTTCAGGTAATTTAACCACATTAGTGGGGAACACACGGTTCAGGGATTCTAGCAGCCCCTACGTGGCTTCCATGAGGGTCCATGGGAAAATGAGGAGGCCTGGACAATCGCTGCCTGGCACCCTCAGGCCATTATCTTGAAGGGAAAGTTTTGAAAGCTATAAGGTGAGAGGGAAAAAAGTAAAATACCCACCTCACTCCAACTCTAGGAAAATGAAATAATGGCAAATTTTTTTGTTTGTTTTTATTTTTTGAGTTGGAGTCTCACTCTGTCACCCAGACTGGAGTGCAGTTGCCACTCCCGGCCACTGCAGCCTCAACCTGCTGACCTGCTGGGCTCCGGCGATCCTTCTGCCTCAGCCTTCCAAGTAGCTGAAATTACAGGCGTGCTACCATGCTCGGCTAATTTTTTGATTTATTGTAGAGATGAGGTCTCGCCAACTTGCCCAGGCGGGTCTTGAACCCGTGGGCTCAGGCAATCCACTCACCTCAGCCTCCCAAAATGCTGGGATTACAGGCTGAGCCACCGAGCCCGGCTATGGCAAAGTTTAACTAAGAGAGACAATAATACCAGTTGAGAACTCAGGCAAAAGTCTACCTGTCAAGTCAAACTGTGCCCATCCTTCCTAAGCCACCTCACCACAGGCCAGGCTATGCTATGCCTCTGTCCTTAGTGAAAATGCTAAGAGCAGTGGGCTAGCACTCAGCAGTACTAACTGCACTCCCCGCTGGGTGACCCCATTTGTGAAATAGGGCATGAGGACAAGATCATGATCCTTAAGATACTTTAAGCCCTAAAAAATTATATAGGGTAGTGATTCTGTCTACAACTCTGGCAAAGTTCACATCTACTTGCTAGTAAATTCTACTATGGGAAAGAAGGTCCTTGAGTCACTCAAGCACTAACCTGATCACTCCATGACTCAAGGATGGAAACCTTGAATTTCTGAATTTGCTGACCTACTTGAGATGAGGTGGGAGAAAAAAGGCTTTTAATAAATGAGGCTTCTTAATCTTTGGGATGTTACTACGATAGCCACCAGTGAATGGAATTACAGTCTTTGGTCAGTTTAGCAAGATTCTTTATGGCAAACTTGGCTCCTACTAGAGGACTATCGCTCTAAAAACACTCTGGGAGCAATTACACACTCAGTAACCCCTTATTAAGTAGCAATTTTATCTAACCTTACCCGTTTCCTTCTGAGTGGGAGAATGAAAGGAGAAATGAATTAAAGCACATCAAGAAACTCCATATGCTCTTGGCTTGGATGGTATGGTGAGCAGCAGGGTGGCATAATATACGTGGTAGCATCGTGCTGAAGTTGGTGGTGGGGGCATGTTGGTTAACACTTCCCACTCTCCCACCGCCCACACTTCAAATCAGTCCAATTCCCAGTGCTGTCAGAGAAGGGGGAGGTGTGGGAGGAAAGAAAGACTTGCTGGCGCTTGTCCCATTTCAAGTGGTAAATGCACATAGCATCAATCCTGTTTCGGAGTTGGGGCTAGAAACAACTGAGAAACAGCCTGCCACAGAATCCCTTGAGAAAGGGGTGACCAGCTACTTCTCTCTTCTCATTTTGTCTTAATTCTTGATGGCAAGATTTTTAAAAAATTCCTGAACAGATCAACATTAATTAATAATAAATGATACCTGTGTAATAGGCGCTGCAACAAATACATACAAAATAGGGAGCTAAAATGAATCCAGAAGTAGAAGATCCAGACTAAGACTTAAAAAAAATTTTTTTTTTGAGTTGGAGTCTCACTCTGTTGTCCAGGCTGGAGTGCAAGGGCATGCTCACAGCCACCGCAGCCTCGATCTGCTGAACTCAGGTGATCCTTCTGCCTTAGTCCAGGTAGCTGGAACTACAGGCACGCACCACTACACCCAGTTAATTTTTTGATTTATTGTAGAGATGAGGTCTCGCCAAGTTGCCCAGGCTGGTCTTGAAACAGTGAGCTCAGGCAATCCTTTCACCTCAGCCTCCCAAAGTGCTGGGATTATAGGCATGAGCCACCATGCCTGGCCTTAAAATATTTTTTTACAGACATCTTGTTTCCTGTATAATGATTCCAAATTACCTGACGAAAAACTTGTTTTCATTTTTTTCCCTGCTTTCTTTATTTTCCCTATTTGCTCTAATTTTTCTGGCCACTGAAAACGTGTATAATGTCAATAATGAATATCCATAGGATTTCTTCCCTTCCCCCCACCTCTATCCCCTCCCCTAATTCTGGAATCTGTGCTACCATTCTCCCTGTTCTTAGTTCTGGAAGGTTTGTTATCAATAATCATGAAACATATTAATTATTTTTTTTTCCTTTATGTGTGGGTAAGGTCTTGGTAAGGGAAAGACGAAATTTTAGTTTTTTGGCAGTTTTTCAGATCTCTTGTTTTAAGAGTCGTCTAGTGTGAGAGGCTGTGCAGTGGCAAGGAGCCAGACTGCCTGTCTCTACAGCACTAGTACACACTGGGTGAGTTTCTTAATCACCTTGCCCCTGTTTTCACCTGTTCAAAACAGGGATGATGACAGTCACTATGTCCTAGCATTATTTGGAGGTAAAATGTAGACAGAACTTAAAACCATGCCTGGTGTATAGTATGTCCTTCACTGAAAATTAACTATAGAATTCACTTCTCCAACCAACATTTCCTGAGAACCTTCTGGTACAAGGAATGTTACAGACGTGTTTAAAGATACAGAGATCTGGAACCTACTTTTAAGAAAATTTTTAAAAATTATAAGAATTTGGGAATATTTCTTCATTTTATCAAACATCATTAAAAAAAACCAAGCTTCATAGTATTCTGTAATTTAACTAATTTGCTGTTCAACTAGTTTGTTAGTAGTTCTCCTTTGAGCTGTGGATGTAAGTCTCACTCTGTTGCCCAGGCTGGTCCTGAACTCTGGGCTCAAGCAATTCTCTTGCCTCCGCCTCTTAAAAATATTTTTAGGCATGTTTTGATATATGTTGTCAAATTAGAGGTGGGTGCCTAATTTGATTTTTCAGTGGCTACAGATTATTTCAAGATATCACCTGTGATCCCTTCCACTTTCTCTTGAATTTCTTTTCCTTTAGACATCTGTTGTAATAGCTTCTTTTTTGCCTTTTGCTGGAAGGTAGGTGGACGAGGTTAGGCAATTATCAGGGCTGCGGAGAATGAAATAACCTTTCTGGCCCCAGCCCCTGATCCTGTTGCCATTTAATCCACACAGGTGGGATCATAGGCCCACTTCCCTCCAGGTTCTGAGAATGTTCTGGATTCTCTAGTTAAGAGAAACCCTATAGCCAAAACTTCAGAAGTCATTGTCAAGTCATGCTTCTTGATCATCTTTAAATCTCACTTCTGGTTTATTTTCATGTGACCTCGTCACCTGACTTGAGTTATTAGGTCTCCACCTTCGCCCCCTGTGTGTGAATCCCTGTTTTAGGTCTTAGTTTAGCAACCCTGCTTCAGTGGTGGTTTTGTTTGTTCCCCAGGCTTCATAGGGCCTGATCCTCTCCATTTGCCTTACCCAATATCTAGAATCTGCTTCTGCTCTTGGGTTTGCCTTTACTTCCTATTCTGCCCTGTGGGTCAGGCTCATTTCTAGGTCCCATTTGAGGTGAAATGAGAAAAACAAAAATAGCCAAGTCACTTCTTATCCCCTTGTTCTGGTTATCTATTGCTGTGTAACAAGTTACTCTGAGACTCAGTGACTTCAAACAATAATAATTATTTTAACGTTCAAGTCTCTGTGGGTCAGTACTTTGGGATGGGCTTGGTTGGGATGTTCTGGATTAGGGGTCTCTCATGCATTTACAGTCAGAAGGTGGCAGGACCTACAGCTGCCAGGAGTCAGCCACGCATTTCTCTTTCTTTATGTAGTCTCAGGGCTTATCTGAGTGATCTCTGCATAGGCTAAGTTGGGCTTCTTCACAATAAAGTGTAATAGGAGTATAACTGAGACTTAGGTTTTAAAAATATAACAAATTTTCTTTCTCTCACTATCCTTCCCTTGACTCCTACACTCCTTCCTTCTCAAAGCACTCCCTTGCACTGTGACCTTGTGACTATCTAAATAGGTTCCTGCTAAATAAATTTCAGAGGCTAATCTTGAAACAAGTAGGCATGGAACCCTGATGGTGGAATTCTTCCAGTCAGGGAGAATCACAGATGATAAGTCCACCAGGGTCAGGCCACAGTCAAGGTGACGCCAGCCAGACCTCTGAATGAGTTGTTGCTCAAGATAGCCACAGAACAAAAACACGTTTACCCTGAACCCTGCACCAGTCCCACATGTTTTCCGTACCAGGCTTTCCTTCAAAAACCCTGGTAAATCTGAGAAATTGGGATGGGCTTTGCAACTTTAGTCCACCATCTCCTCAGGTTGCCAGCTCTTGAATAAAACCGATTTTCCTTCTACCAACTCTTATCTCTGTTTGGCTTTTTGGTCAATGAGTGGCTGGACCTGGGTCTGGTTACAGGAGTGCTTATATGGTAGTTCAGGGTTCCCATAAGAATGCTCTAGTGAAAAGAAAAGATATGGACTTACAAGGGGGAACCTTCAAAAAACCGGAATTATCTTTTGGAGGATGGGCCACTTGTACAGGCTTCTTCCACTAGGTGGGTGCTCTAGGAACCCATTGGCCATTGGCATCAGTGTTCCAGCTAGTGTTGTGAGAGGCTGTGTTTGACTTCAGTGAATTTCTTTTGGAGATTCTTTCAATGCGTTTGCCCATTTCATGATGGATGATTTACAAGCCCATCTGCCCACACCGTGCTGAGTGTTCAGTAGTTTTTGACCAAAAATGACATGACCTCCATGCCCCACCCTTCCTATTCACCCAATCTCACCCCGAGTAACTTTTTTGTTTGTTTCCTCAGATGAAAAAAAGTTCTCAAAAGGAAATGTTTTGCCACTGTGGAAGAGGTGAAACAAAAAAATGGCAGAAGTGCTAAAAGGCATCAAATTGGATGAGTTCAAAAACTGTTTTGAGCAGTGGAAAAAGCATCTTGATAGGTGTATTGCATCGAATGGAACATACTTGGAAGGTGACTGAAGTTTAAACATGTAAAAATAAATACACAATTTTTTGGTAAATAAATAAATTCAAGTTTTTTTGGGGTCCCCCTTAATGTGACACTGTTTAGTCTATTCTTTGGTTTGTCTTTTATTTCTCTCGTTCATTCATTCAACAGATATACTGCAGTCTCAATGCCAGGGTGGCAATAGGGGTAGGAAAGAACACCAAGTTTATGAGTAATTAAGTAAACTTAGCTTTTAAATGCCTGTCTTTAAAGTCACTGTGGGCTTCAGAAGTACTTTTTGGTGGGTGGTGGCCTAGTCACAAAATTGCAACTCTTCTCATCATATATAAGCACTCACCAGAGATACCTGTTATTTACTTGTAGCATCCTTTGGACTGTACTGCCTTCTACGCTCAGCAGACCAGTTAAAAGCAGAGTTGTTGACAGACCAAAGTGTAAATTAAAGGGCTGGGATACATCATTAAACATATGGTCTCCTAGGAATTGAGATTTTTCCTGCAGTAGGTGGAATTTGTAACACTCTGGCCTCTAGGACCATATGGTTGTATTTAGAGATGCCAGCAGAAATAAATACTTGACTTTTATTGCAAGATTCTTTTTTGCTGGTCCTCCCCCACAGCCACAGAGACGTTTCCTGCTGCAAAATCTAAAAGCACAACATTCAAAATTATTTAAATCCTCTTAACAGTTTGTTAGTGATAATTTTACCCTGTGCTTGGAATGGGTTAATCAAGGGCTATCCCTACTGGGGAGCAGTGACCGTAGGCTGATCCTTGAGACAGGCAAAAGGCATCATCTATACCATAAAACTGTGGACTCAGCCACAGCTGATTGGATTGGGCTGATTCCTGACTTAGTAAAATCACTCAAACCAACACTTTAAGAGATAGCCTGAGCTGGGCATGGTGGCTTACGCCTGTAATTCCAGTACTTTGGGAGGTTGAGGTGGGAGGATCACTTGAAGCCAGAAGTTCGAGACTAACCTGGGCAACATAGTGAGACTTAGTTTCTACAGATAAACAAATAAATAAATGATTGCTTGACTTATGTTTAGTTTGGTACTCTGCCCTTAAATGGAAATGAAGCTGGGCTCGGTGGCTCAGCCTGTAATCCCACGCTTTGGGAGGCTGAGGTGAGTGGATTGCCTGAGCCCGCGGGTTCAAGACCCGTCTGGGCAACTTGGGGAGACCTCATCTCTACAATAAATCAAAAAAATTAGCCAAGTGTGGTAGCACGCGCTTGTCATTCCAGCTACTTGGAAGGCTGAGGCGGAAGGATCGCCGGAGCCCAGCAGGTCGAGGCTGCGGTGGCCGGGAGCGGCCGCTGCACTCCCGTCTGGGTGACAGAGTGAGACTCCAACTCAAAAAAAAAAAAAAGGAAATGAAATGAAGAAACAAAGAGAAACTTCATTAGCATTAAAAATTCCAAACAAGATGATTTACAACATTAGAGAAATGAAATACTTGGGCATAAATTCAACAAAAGAAGTTGAAGACCTCTATGCTGAAAATCACAAAATATTGTTGAGAGAAATATAAAAAGATACAAATACATGGAGAGATGTACTCTTTCATGAATTGAAAGATAACATTATTGAGGAGTCAATTCTCCCCCAAATTAGTCTATAGATTCCATGTAATCCTAGCCAAAATCCCACCAGGCTGTATTGCTCAATAGCCTAAAATACTATGAAAATGAGGAACAGAGTTGAAGAACTAACAATACCTGATGTCAAGAATTATTTTAAAGCTACAATAGTCCAAATAGTATGGTATTAGTACCAAGGTAAACAAATAGGTCAATGGAACAGAGTAGAGATTTCAGAAACAGACCTACATATATTTGGTCAATAGGTTTTTGACAAAACCAATTCAAAGGATAGTCTTTCCAACAAATGGTGCTGACACTATGGTATGTTTATAGGCAACCAGATGAACTCCAATCTATAACTCATGCCACATACAAAATTAACTCAAAATGAATTGTAGACCTAAATATGAAACCCCAAATTAGAAAATTTTGACAAAACAGTAGCAAATCTTTGTGCCTTTGAGTTAGACAAAATTATCTTAGATGTAACACCAGAAGTACAATTCATAATAAAATTGATAAATTGAAATTCATAAAAACAAAAAATGTCACCTCTTTAAAAGACATTGGAGGCTGGGCATGGTGGCTCACGCCTGCAATTCCAGTGCTTTGGAAGGCCTAGGTGGGAGGATCACTTGAAACCAAATGTTCTAAACCAGCCTAGGCAACATAGTGAGATCCTGTTTTTATTAAAAAAATAAAAAATAATAATAATAAATTAACCAAGCATGGTGGCTAAAATAAAAAATAAGTTGGCCAGGTACACTTGTAGTACTAGTTACTCAGGAGGCTGAGGTGGGAGAATTGCTTGAGCCCAAGAGTTTAAGGATGGAATGAACTATGACTATGTCACTGTACTCCAGCCTGGGCAACAGAGAAATACCCTGTCCCTAAAATATAATAATAAACAAATAAAATACATTGGTATGAGCTTGAAAAGATAAACCACAAACAGGAAGAAAATATTTGCAAATCACATACCTGAGAAAAGATTTATATCCAAAACGTATAAAGAGTTCTTAAAACACATGAAGAAAACAAGTAACCCAATATAAAAATGAGCACAAACTTTGAACAAATATTTCACTAAAGCTATATGCAAGGCAGGTAAACACATGAAAAGATACTCAATGTCATTATTCATTAGGGAAATGTAAATTAATGACATCATATCTATTAGTATGGCTAGAAAGATTGAAATATCAAGTGTTGATGGGAATGTGGAACGTTGGAAACTCTCACACACTACTTGTAAGAATGCAAAGTACTGCAACCACTTTGGAAAATAGTTTGACAGTTTCTTTTTTTTTTTGAGTTGGAGTCTCACTCTGTTGCCCAGACTGGAGTGCAGTGGCTGCTCCCAGCCACCACAGCCTCGACCTGCTGGGCTCCAGCGATCCTTCCGCCTCAGCCTTCTAAGTAGCTGGAATTACAGGCGCG